>NC_054543.1:27280024-27580024 GCF_017654505.1 Polyodon spathula
TGGATTCATTTTCTGAAACAGGTAAAAACAGGCTTAAAGGGATTTCAATTGAACAGTAACTTATAATAATATTTCTCTATATCAGCCTTTGCCTAGCTTTAATGTAGATTTGAGCTTATTAGGAGTGCCAAACTGAACAGCCTTTCTCATTCCATTCAAATCATATGACCTTTCAACTCTGCCAGCCCCATATATATATATATATATATATATATATATATATATATATATATATATATATGTGTGTGTGTGTGTGTGTGTGTATATATATATATGTATGTGTATAAAATATGTGTGTATCGTTGGGTTCATAGCTTCCCCAAACGAGACTCACCACACTTGCTTAACTCCATTACTTTTAAAGGGTTACCAGAGTATAAGGGATGGTACACAGAGATTAATAGACAGTACATCTCAAAAACTTTGTTTACCATGCCTACAAAATATATTTTATGTGGAAACACATTTATACAAAGAGTTCAAATGAAAAACTAAGTTCTAGAATTTCTCGTTTTAAAATAATGCACATCCAGAGTAAATTTGCACTTTTTTTTTTGTTGGTGTAACCCATTTTTCAATTATGTTATTGTAACAAATCAATTATTTTATACTGTGAATAAAGAAAAAATACTCTTTTCCTCCAGGGCCACACATCATGCCAAAGAGTTTTAGACTTCTCAACAAACTTTTATCCCAAGCATAAAAATCTGAAAAATACTAAAGTAAAGTCGATGGATCCACCACAATATTTTATTTTTCACATTTAAAGGAAATCTTGAGGAAAGTATTCTGAAAAAAAGATTGATTTTAGCCTGAACCTTACCTGCTCCAGAAGTGGCTGTCCTGTGCATTGAGTGAAAATTCTGTTAAGCTGTTCTACCTTTTCAATGAAGCTCCTGCTCACGCCTCAGCTTCTTATATCCACCTAACCTGCAGGTGCAGCCATGCTCCAACGTCAGAGCAGGATATCCTTATTCTATTGAAGCACTAATCAAATAGCAGGAAAACACATTCTTTTACAGTCCTGTGCACCTACAGCACACACTTCTCTACCTGCTTGGATATTTGCCAGTGAGAAAAAAAAACAATATGTAATTACAGTAGTTAAAGAACTTGGTTTGTTTGTTGTGTGTTTTTTCAATATTTTATCTGAGGTACCCACTAGATTTGGCTCATTTATTTATTTATTTTTGTTTGTTTTGTTTTGTTTTTTTTTGCTATACTGTAGAACACTAAAGGTAGACAGTTTACTCTTGTCCTGTGTGTTAATGTTTTTTTTTTTTTTTTTTTGCTATACTATAGAACACTAAAGGTAGACAGTTTACTCTCGTCCTGTGTATTAATGTGCCCAATCCTTGTAAAGTACTTTTAAAGCCTGCTTTAATGCATTATAGGATGCATTTGGGTTTGTTAACAGAAATATCAACTAGTATTTATACACATTGAAACACATTTATTCACTAATTATCACCACATTGAAATGTCCCTGCCAGAATATACCGTAATGCAACTCAATGGTGACAAGCTCTTTATAATATCACTTATCACACTCTGATCAAATTTATTTCTCATACAACTTATTTCCACTCCACTTAATATTGAAATATCAGTAGTGCAACTTTAATTAAGCCTATTTCCAAGGAACATACTGAAACTGAGTTTTGGCAGCTTTTTTTCGGAACAGTGTTCTGGATGCTAGATGACAAAGTGGGCCCACATAATCCTGTATTAGAGTCTGGATTATGCACTCTAGTGCTTTCATTCAGCATCAAACAAACAGAGGTGTCCTGGTTTTTTACACAGAAATTAAACCTTCGTCCTGGATTCTATAATATACATCTATTCATGAATGGATATGAGCAGGATGCTAATTAATACTTTTACTAATGTCTTCTATATAAACAATTATTTCTACAAAAGGTAAGTATAATAGATCTTTACAGAGTGTATGGCTTTAAGCATATAGGGATACCTGGTATACATTAAGTGCAATGTTGTATTCTGAAACGTTTGTACTGTATGTATAAAAAATGTAGGTGCAGGTAATAGCCCTTAAATTAACATTCTAGGTTGGGTGCAGTGTCAGGGAAGTTACTTTTAAAAAGAAATCTATTACATTTAAAAGTTTCTTGAATAAAATTGTAACTAGTTACAATAACGTATTATTTTAGTTAGAGTTTCAAGTAGTTACTTCTCTGGCACAGTTTATATTTTACAGAGATGTTCTTTTCAGTTTGCTCATGTTAAAACTCTAAATATTCTTTGACGATCCAGCTAGGGGACCCATTTGATCCCCCCTCTCATGCCATTTCTAGCAAGATGAATATCACGCTCATGTGATGTGTAAGCTTCATCTTGCACTGTTGAAACGCTTTCTAATTCCCACATTATGCATTAGGCATAGTCCTTTTATTTATTTATTTAAATTTTTTTATTTTATTTATTTATTTTTATTTTTTTTTTAAGAAACTGTTATTTTTTCACATACAATGTAAGCCATTAGAGGTCTGACAAAGGAACTGTGATGAGGTAAAGCGATCCTGTGCTGTAATCCAACCTCTCAGCCGCCAGGGGGCTTTGAGCCATCCTAGAATGCTCCAACAGAGATGGTGTGACGTGGCAGTTAAGCCTTTGGGGCGGAAGTCCCAAAAGGACGGTCGCCATCTTTGTTGAGGGCAACAACATAGAATGTACTGGAGAGTCTCAGATTTAGCAAGCAATTAAAACACTAATCGCTGATTGGTGTTCCACTGATTAGGGGGCGTTCTGCGGCACATAAAGGGGGCCGTGCTGGTGCAGTCAGTGGGGGCTGGTTCTGGAGGTTTCAGAGAAGTATGGTTGAGGTGTTGAGGTGTTGAGGTGTTGAGGTGTTGAGGTGTTGAGGTGTTGAGGTGTTGAGGTGTTGAGGTGTTGAGGTGTTGATTATAAAAATAATGTTAACTATGATTTTTTGGCAGACCTGAACAAATTGCCTTAAAAGGGAGACAAGCAACCAGGAGGCCAGACACCAGAACGCTTGGGAAGGCGAGAGCAGCCTCTCAGAGCCTGGATAATTTTACTTTGTTGTTTATTTATTTTGTCTTCACATTTCAGTTAGTGTTTCTCCTTTGTTTGGACTTTTATTTTTGTTTACTGGTTTCTATTGCCAGTAGACAGGAATAAAGAAAAGAAACTCTGGAATATCACACCATTGTTTGGATTTCATTATTTTATGCCTCCACCCAACTCGGCTATTTGTGACAGGAACCTTTACAGTTACAAGTTACTGAAAAATATAATCAGATTACAGGAACGTGTCACTTATAATGCGTTCACTGGTTGTGTATACCTGGTTTTGAATGAAGTGCACAGGGCCCTACTCCCTGTTATTTAACTCGTTTAGGTGCAGGGTGTAATTACAAAGGGTTAGGTTGCTGTTTTCTTGGTCCTCATGGTCAGGCACAGAATCCCAGATTTGCACATATGCAGGACTATTATATATTTTGATTGTAAAATTTTATATAATTGTAGGACAGTGCAATTTCAAGTTTTGATAATAAAATCAGCCCTGGTGTTTGAGCTGTTTCTTTTGTAAACCTGCACAGACTAATCAATACTGCCGATGCTGCCATCTAAAGCAAAGTGTCAGCTACTGCAGCACTGTCATTAATCCATCAACATACAGAACCAACACAAATTATAAAAACAACAAATGAGTTACAGCAAGACTAGGGGTAGGGATTGTATTGCCCCTCTGTCCTCACTCAAATCCCTTACTTACTAAATACCAGTACCTCGATTTCTCTGAATTGATAATCGACTCTTCTTTAAAAATTGTAATGAGCAATTAATCTCACAAGTATAATGTTATCCCAAAACATTCCTTTTCTAAGAAAGCAGGGGGTGTTTGTTGCCTGATAACCTCACTCTAGCTACCTGCTCACTAAATATATTAACATGCTGTGGCGGAGTGTCCTGCCCCTTTATGTTTATTAAGTGTTTTATGTTGTATGTAGTGTGTTCATGTTGGTTTTTATGTATAAAATACACGGGATATAAATATGGGTTACGAGCACGAGTGTTATGAAGTGTAATTTGTATTTAGGCACAAGGATTACACAGCACTTCACGTGCAGGTAAAATAATATGTGAGCACGGGGAATTGTACTTTATTAATTCACGTGCAGTTGTACCGAGACTCCAATTGAATGATTGATTAGCAATCGAGTCTCGGTACAGCTGCATAAAAGCTGTATGTTTTCACGCACTCTGTGTTGTGTGTTCGTGAGTGGAGAACGGGAGAGAGAAGGAGAGAGTCTAACAATTGCTATTTCGTGCTGGAAGTTCCAGCACGGTACTTGTTTTCTGTCCGTCCACTTTGTTTGTTTGTCTGTCTGTTTACTTTGGCCAACATGCCCTTTATTTTCAGTCGTGTGTTTTGTTTAAATCCTTTGTTTCTTTATTATTTACAATAAAACTCTGGACGCCGTAGTGTCACAGATTCACCTACCATTCCTCATTGTTTGGAGTCTACATTTCTGGTCTGACATCACCCCTGCAAAGACATCCTGTTCACACATGCCTACATAAATAATCGTCTCCTCTTTAAGAATTTGTAAAAGACTTTACTGAACAGCCTGTCCAGTACATTCTCTGGTACCCAAAATATGATCCACTTACTATCAATGTGGAATGACTGGATATGACATTTTCTCTTCATTTTACCCTCAAAACATATTTTCTGGCTAAGGACTGCAAAGGACAACACTACATTAAATATTGGATTAGTCTTGGCAGTCCCCACTCAGGAAAATTTGTGGTAAAACAGAGAACAAATGCTGCACCCAGTCATTCAGCATTGGTTGTAAATTATTTTTGACACAAGTTTAAAGTCTGTTCCAAAGGTCTTTAAAACATGTCAGTTCCAGTGCACTCAAGTTCAGTGTTGACTGATCCCCCCCCCCCCCCCCCCCCCCCCCCCCCCCCCCCACAAAAAAAACAACTTCTATATGAATGCAATAAAACCTTTAGAATTGCATCTAATACCTGTAGAAACACAGGTACATTAACTACACTGTAATTACAGTATTTAATACACATAATTACTCCTAAATCCTATAACAGGACCAGTAACTACATTATAGAATTACTTATATTAACAACATGTAGGTCTCTTTAGTTACATATATAAGGAAAAGACCTTGTGACAGCATGGAGAGACAACTGACAGGAGGAAAGAGACCCCACTGGGGCTGGCAAGGGTTAGCTACCCTGATTGGCAGTATCCAGCTCTATGTTTTCAAAGGTAAACAGGATCGTGGAGACACTCGCCCAAGGCTTCTAAGAAATTAAAGACAAAGTTTGGAATTGAAAAAAGGAAGGAAAAAGTACAAACTATTCCTGGAAAGTCTAGACGGCAACAGGAGATTGAATGCTTAGTTAGAGAAAGGAGGCAGTTGAGGAAGCAATGGAAAAAAGCAGAAGTCAGAAGGAGGGACTCAATCTGTTACAAATGGTCATAAAAGATAAAGCTTACAGCATTGCACAGAGCTGAGCACCTACGGAAACGCTACAAAAAGAAAAAGCATTTGAGAACTAACTTTTATAAAGATCCATTCAAATTTGTAAAGAAGATATTCACCAGCGAGAAAAATGGCACTCTAAAATCATCAAAGATTGAGCTGGAGAGATATTTGGAGGAAACACATACAGATGCAAAAAGACAGGCGCCTATGTCAATTCCTTCAGATATTCGACCTATCAATCTACCCGAATACCAAATGGAGGACTCTGCACCTAAGTGGAAAGAAGTAGAGCAAGTTGTGAAAAAAGCAAGGGCATCATCATCTCCAGGGCCTAATGGAGTTCCATACAAAGTGTACAAGAGTGCTTCTGGAGTTCTACGAATCCTGTGGAAATTGATGAAAGTGGCATGGGAAAAACAGGTTGTACCAAGAGCATGGCACTGAGCAGGTGGAGTCTTTATACGCTGATGTGTTCCCAGGATGCTTAGAACACATCAGCATAATCTGGCAACAAATTCAATCAGCAAAAAAGGAGAGGAAGGCGCTCCATGTGACATTCCTGGATTTGGCTAATGCATATGGTTCAGTGCCACATGAACTTCTTTGGGCAGCATTTGATTTTTTCAGCGTACCGATGACAATAACAAATTTACTGAAAGCCTACTTTGGAGATTTGCAATTTAGTTTTACAACTTCAGAATTCAGCACTTCATGGCAATGCCTAGAAGTTGGAATAATGGCACAATGTACCATTTCTCCACTGGCTTTTACCATGGCAATGGAAGTAATTATAAGGGCATCAAAATGGGTAGTGGGAGGAGAGTGCTTGGCTTCTGGAATGCGACTACCACCAATTCAAGCATACATGGATGACATGACAACAACGATACAACAGTAGCCTGCACTAATCGGTTATTGGGCAAATTAACTAATAACACTGAATGGGCACAAATGCAATTCAAGCCCACTTAATCAAGGAACATCTCTATAATTAAAGGTAAAGTAGTAGACAAAAGGTTCTACATTAATGGTGAGGCAATACCAACAGTGTTCGAGAAGCCAGTGAAAAGTCTAGGGAGATGGACAGGAAAGGACACAGTTCATGTGGGAGAGATTAGACAACAAGCAGTAGAAGGGTTGAAGAGCATAGATAGCAGCGCTTTACCAGGCAAACTGAAACTCTGGTGCTTTCAATTTGGTATACTGCCAAAACTGCTGTGGCCACTGACTGTGTATGAGGTTTTCTTGACAACAGTTGAGAAGCTGGAAGCTTTAATCAGTTCATACGTCAGGAAATGGTTGGGATTTCCACGCTGCCTCAGCAGAGTGGTACTTTTTGGTAAAGGAATACTGCAGCTTCCAATCTCTGCTATAACCAAGGAGTTTAAGTGCGCCAAAGTCTGATTGGAAATGACATTAGTAGATTCACAGGACAAATACGTAAGGCAGCATCTGTGTTGAAAACTGGAAGAAAATGGACAGCAAAGAAAGCTGAGGCTGCCCTTAGAATCTAAGATAATATGGGGCAAGTTCAGCATGGAAAAGGAGGTTTTGGTCTCAGTTCAGCTCCTGCTACATGGCACAAGGGTACTCTGGTTCAACGGAGGAAGCTGGTAGTCAATGAGGTGCAAAAGCAGGAAGAGAGGATCAGGTGTGTAAAGGCCATTTCCCAGGCCAAACAGGGAGAATGGTTGAAATGGGAAAGTGTGGAACAATGCAAGATCGGCTGGCAAGACCTATAGACAGTGGAACAGAGCAGGATCAATTTCCTCATCAGATCATCATATGATATTCTCCCATCACCACAGAACCTAAACCTCTGGGTGGGTGAGGATCCCTCATGTCCTTTGTGTTCATTACCTCCAACATTAAGGCACATTTTGACAGGATGTAAAGTGGGTCTTAGCCAAGGATGGTTTACTTGACGCCTTGACCAGGGGCTGCGATGTTTGGCCTTAGCATTGGAAGACAAACGTAAACTGACCAATAAGTTGCCACCAGTTCCATCAAAGCATCAAATACAAAAGACAATATTCCTCCATCCAGTAGAGCAACCACCAAGAAAAGGTGTTAAAATCAAGCCTCGCTCAGGACAACTGGAAGCTGCTAGAGACTGGAAGATGCTGGCAGATGTTGGTCAATGGCTTATTTTTTCACCTGAGATTGCCACCACTAACCTTCGACCAAGTGCAACAGCGAGGATGGAGAGTCCGAGTTTACCCAGTGAAGGTGGGCTGTCGAGGATTTGTGGCACACTCTACAACCCAGTTTCTCAGAGACATCGGGTTCAGGGGCCAAGAGTTGCGTCTCACAGTGAAGAACTTATCTGAAGCAGCAGAAAGGAGCAGCAACAGGCTGTGGTTGAGATGGAAAGATTCTGGAAGGGGATCTCAAGCACAATAGAAAGAAAGCAACACTGATGTACAGGTAAGTAAGCTGGACTGAGCTGAGTGGGGGATGGAGGGGGGTGATGCTGGGGCGTCAGAATCACTGTTGAGCCCTCTTGAGGTGTCGTGGGCTAGTCAATGGAAGGTGCCCACTTGAAGACCCCAGAGATGTACCCTACTTATCTCAATCCAGACGGTTAGCATGCTGATGCGCTGGGGAGACTGCACTGTGTTGATCCCCAGCGCATAAGCCCAGTGGGATCCTCCTGTCAATCATGGCAATGACACAGGGAGGTTGGGTGAGGGTGTGTCGCATCACCCTCTCTCTGAGTCGATCGACCAATAAAAGTGATGCTTTGCTGTTCCTCCTGGCTTGGCCTTGTAGGAGAGATGACAGTGGGAGCTGGCTTCGTAACCCTGGAATAAACAAACGGGGGAAAAAATGCCAGTGTCTGGAGCTGGAGAAAGAGGCAGGCAAGCCCGGCTAAAGAAGACAGCTGTGGGTACATTATTTATTTAAATATTGCATATCCATACTGGGACGCTATTGTAGATTAGCTGGGGAATCCTGGGCAACCCTTTCAGTACTAGGAAGGGAACAGCAAAGCATCATTGAAACCTGAGCCGTACCGGAGAGTGGAGGCTGCTGGACACTGCAGGAGGAAGCACCTGTTTTACTACCATTTGTAGTTTTATTATTATGTTTTATTTTCACTTTTTTCTTTTGTCTTCTGACATTTGAATATTATTTCGGCACCTGCGTGCGCACCATAGCTGGACTGACCGGAGGAATTTTTATTATCGCTGTATTTCTCCTCCACAATGCAACAGTGCCCTCTTGTGTATCAATAAACCTTCTATGTGCTCAGTGAACCCCCACAACCTCCCAAACCATGTAATAAAAGAAAATACTGAATGTAATTACACTGTGAATCATGATAAGTACACTGAACCTAAGGTAACCCTATGTGATTTCTTTGTAAATGTTTTGTATTTTTAGGTAACATTGGTTCACTTGTCAATAACATCCAACTACAGTAATATAGCAATACGGGATGGTCCTCTATTGGAGAAATCATGGCGACGAGTTGATTGCAGGGAGGAGAACATGGGTACAAAGGGGAAGCAGCTATGTCAGTACGTCGCTTTGCGCTGAACAAAAGTAACCTGATGGCCGGAGCCTGTTGTTTGTTGTTTTTTTGTTACGTGTGTTTTTCTGTGTTGCAGAGGAGAACTGATCGCCCCGGAGCTGTCGCTGCCAAGTCAGCAATCACCCCAGAGCATTTCACTGCACAAACACCATGTCTTCTTGCACCACGGTCCCCGGAACGGAGCACGCACTATTTTGTGCACGGAGGACGCGGGACCGAGCAAGTCCATTGGACTATTGTTCTTATCATTATTTTTTTTGGGTCTGCAAGCCTGCTGTGTACCCCCCAATACCATTGCTGGTAAAGGGGTGAATTATTTTTGTTATTACTATTAAAATACATGTTTTTGGGAGAAATACTGCATGGACATTACTTTTATTTACTGCACCACTTACACCTGATGACAGGCTGGATGTGAAATTATTTTTAAACCATAAGAGATTGGTGGAGAATAAAATAAACACTATGTTCAGTTAAAAAATAATTTTATTTTTCCATATGCATACATTCCAAACAGACAAACACTTGAATAAAAAAATGCATCAAAACATACAAGGTCACCTCACACTTTTAAGACAAAAAAAAAGCACCCAAATATGTAGGTGAGGATTTGCAAAGCATTTTACTCCAAAGAAAAAACCCTATTAATGTTACAAAATGTTACAGGACAAAAATAATCAAATTTATAAAAACAAAACAAACAAACATGTTAGATGAAAAAAGCTTAAGAAATGTATAATGTAAACATCAGTAACTAAATTTAAAAAAAATATATTCGTTACAGGTAAACATCTGTAACTAATTTTATTATGTGCAAACAGTGCACCAATAAAAATGTATGCGGCAGGGTGATTTTGCAACTTCCCTCCTCTGCCTTGTTACAAATGACCAACCTATGAATATTACTAATACAAATGGACATTGAATTTCAAATCTGATATAAACAAAACAAGGACAATTACAGCTCAAAAGAAAAATTGTTAAAGACGTATGGTTTTATTTGGTAAATAATTTTAAAAAAATATATAATGCAAATAAAAATACAACAAGCAACAATAAAACCACTATACATGTTTATTTTAATGACCAATTCTCTCATATTACTGAATTACAAATGGCACATTGAAATTTCGTTCTGTTCGATATTTTATTTTAAAACATGTTTAAACTCAAAATCAATTATTGTAAAGTGACATTGGTTTTATGTTGGGAAATATTTTTAAGAAAAATTAAAAAACTGAAATATCTTGCTTGCATAAGTATTCAACCCTCACACATTAATGTTTGGTAGAGCCACCTTTCGCTGCAATAACAGCTTTAAGTCTTTTGGGGTAAGTATGTACCAGCTTTGCACACAGTGTCGGAGTGATTTTGGCCCATTCTTCTTGGCAGATTTGTTCCAGGTTGTTCAGGTTGGTTGGACGACGCTTGTGGACCGCAATTTTCAAATAGTGCCACAGATTCTCAATGGGATTGAGATCAGGACTTTGACTGGGCCACTGTAGGACATTCACCTTTTTGTTCTTGAGCCACTCCAATGTTGCTTTGGCCTTGTGCTTGGAATCATTGTCCTGCTGAAAGGTGAATTTCCTCCCAAGCTTCAGTTTTTTAGCGGACTGAAACAGATTCTCTTGCAGTATTTTCCTGTATTTTGCTCCATCCATTCTTCCTTCAGTTGTAACAAGATGCACAGTCCCTGTTGATGAGAAGCATCCCCACAGCATGATGCTGCCACCACCATACTTCACTTTAGGGATGGTGTGTCTTGAGGCATGGGCAGTGTTAGGTTTGCGCCACACATAGCGCTTTGAGTTTTGGCCAAAAGCTCTATCTTGGTCTCATCTGACCACAAAACCGCTTTCCCACATCGCAGCTGGGTCACTAACATGCTTTCTGGTCAAACTCCAGACATGCTTTCAGATGGTACTTTTTGAGTAACGGCTTCTTTCTTGCCACCCTCCCATACAGGCCAGTGTTATGCAGAGCTATTGATATAGTTGACTGGTGCACCATTACTCCACTCCCAGCCATTGAACTCTGTAGCTCCTTCAACAGGCCGATGCAGACCTATTCTCTCTGTGGACTTCTCTCATTAGTCCACTCCCAGCCACTGTCTCCTTCAAAAGCGTAAACTCCTTGATTCACTGGCCGGACACTCCGAAGAAGCTTCTCCCGAAGAAGTCTTCACTTATGAAGAAGTTGAATACTTATGCAAGCAAGATATTTCAGTTTTTTTATTTTTCTTAAAAATATTTCCCAACATAAAACCAGTGTCACCTTACAATAATTGATTTTGAGTTTCAGTGTTTTAAAATAAAATATCAAACAGAATGAAATTTCAATGTACCATTTGTAATTCGGTAATATGAGAGAATTGGTCAGGGGTCTGAATACTTTTGCAAGGCACTGTGTGTGTATATATATATATATATATATATATATATATATATATATATATATATTATATATATATATATTATATATACCTGCCAGAAATGTGTATTTGTTCATTTATTTCTTCAATTGTATTGTTATTGTTTAATTATGATTTATTAATTAATTTTCACCTGCACCTAGCTATTACTGTAAATCCGAGCCAGGTGCTGGGTATTTATAGAGAGGAAGCAGTCTGTTCTAGGCTGCTGCTGTGTGAAAGAGCGCTCAATCGTATGAGAAAAAGACATTGTGTGAAGCCTTTTTGTGACTTGTTAAAAAATACTGTGTGTTTTTGTTTTGTTTTGTAGCCGGTACGCAGAAGACATTGTGTGCAAGGCCTCTTCTTGGTGAATTGGCAACTAGTGTGTTTCCGGAGTTTGTATTTAGCACTCCAACAATTCTAGCTTAGGTTTGTTTCTTTTTTTCCCGATATTGTTTAAGTGCGAAAACGCACTTTTCAAAATAGTTAGGTTTTTTGTTTTTTTTTTTTTTTTTCCTTTGTTTAATTTTATATATCTTGTAATTGCGAAAAAAATCACCTCCTTTGCTTATAGCTTGGTGAATCTGTTTTGATACAAGACAAATTGGCCAATGTTGGTATATATCCTTATTTTGCTCAGTTAGTTATCCCAGTACATGTTTAAGGTACCTTCCATAGGCTTCAAGGTCAGTATTCTTTCTTCTAACAGTATTGGTAAGTATTGATAAATTAGGTAATTGCTTAACCGGCAATGCAAGTGAGAATTCCTCAAAGAATTACATGCATTTATTTTTTTTTTCGTTTCTTTTACCACAGTAGTCCCACCATAAGCGCAGCTCGGGACAACTCTGTAGTTTCAAAACTCCAACTACACTGATGGAACTCCCCCCCCTGAAATAACGCATTGTTTCTATTCATGACAACAAAAATCAACACAAGGGGGCAATTTACACAGAGACACAGATTGACACACAAAACACGGGGGTAGAAGGAAAAACACCATCACTCAAGGCCTGCACCTACTGCTGTAAAAAGACCTTCAAAGGCAGCTCGCACTTATACGGTACAATAACAAGACTTCTAAACGGAATTAAATCCGAGGAAGCTTTTGGTTAAACGCAGGCAGGGAGGGCTCCATCGTAATGCGGCTATGCATTTCCTGGCCCACTTTCATGAGACAAGTCAACCCAAAAGGCAGTGTTGCGGGAAGTAAAAGACATATACAACTGGCGGTAGATCCCTTGGTAAAAGAAAGAATATCAGATAATTGTAAACGGAGGATATGCAAAACGTTGCAATGCAGGCACTGGTTTACAATAATATACTTGTGACAGAATTCATGTGCCCACATAGTCACTGATATATATATCCACAATATTCAATATACCTGCCACACTTAAATGACTTGCCTTTTCGTTCTTGTCAATGCACTTCAATGATGTTTAATTTTTATTGTTTACAAAAGCATAAATGAGTAAGTATTAATGGATGTTGCGATGGCAACAGGGCTATTACTGTAAATCCCAGCCAGTGCTGGTATTTATAGAGAGGAAGCAGTCTGTTCTAGGCTGCTGCTGTGTGAAAGAGCGCTCAATCTGTGTGTTTTTGTTTTGTTTTGTAGCCGGTAAACAGCTTAGCTGTCCGGCAATAGTTAGTTTCCGGATGTGTGTAGTCAGCACTCCAAAAATAAGTTAGGTTTTTGTTTTTCCTTTGTTTATATATCTTGTAAGTGCGAAAACTCAGGTTACTGTGTCTGGATCTGTTTTGAATAAAAAACAAATTGAATTGTTGCTTATATCTTATTTTGCTCTTTACAGTTATCAAGAATACTTGGTAATAAGGTAATATTCAAAATACAGTATTCTTCTAACAGTATTAAGTTTGGTAATATTAGTTTAATTGTAATTGCCATAGTCCTCAATGTAATTACATGCATTATTTTCTTTTATTACAGTAAGTCACTTCAAAATACAGTACACTCCCAAAGAAATAACATGTGTTTTATTGTAACACCATCACTCTCAATGTAATTACATTCATTATTTTATAACAAGGAGTCACATCTACATACAGTACACTTCTAAAGGAATTACATTTGTTTTATTGTTTTATCAAAACAATTTTCACCCTTGAGGACACAGTTAGTCAACACAAAACACTGTTTAGTAAGTAAAAAAAAATAGTACAAAATGCGGTAGACAGACATCTGTAAAAAATAAGATGCAACTGCAGCCTAATTAATACAATAAACATTGTACATAAATTCACTGCCCTCTATGTGTTATTTTTAACCCAGGCAGGATGCTAATTAATTCATTACTCTTGCAGTGTTGCCAGATTAATTTAAGATTCAGCTCAAGGCAATCTGGAAGTATAAAATGGGCAGAGGTTTATTTAAAGGTACATTTTTAATTTTAGAGGATTTTCTAAAGGTTTTTGTCTTTTTTTAATACTTATTTTTATTCATTTTCCAAATTTTCTACCACTTTTGGAATGTCCAATTGTTTAAAGTGCATTCACTGCAAATATGTGTAAGTACACTTATTTTTTGTCTACTTCAAACATTTTAAATTGATTTACATGGGAGATGTGTTCAGAGTTTTAATTGATTTAAATTTACATGGGAGATGTGTTCAGAGTTTTAATTGATTTAAATTAGAGGTTGCATTTACGCAGAATTCTGTACATTACGGTATTAATACCATTACTTTAATTCTACACCGCAATTATCGTAATTCCTTTATACAACGGTTAACGCAATTTTCAACTGCAAAAACACTTCTTCTAAATCAAACGATGGTTCTTGCAGCCTTAGCAAATTGTCTGAGGAAGATTTTTTTGTGAACTGATACTGTACTTTGATAATGGTTTTGAAGGAAACGATCAGCGACACAGAATACATCTTTCAATTGCTTTGTTCTGTTACCCAGAGCTTGCTGCGCCGGCTGCTCTTGGCTGCTGTCTTTCTGATGTCACACGCAGCTTTTAGAGAAACGCCTTCTCCAAACCTTGCAGCAGAGCCCACATTTTCAAGATGCTATATTTACATTTGACTGGATTATCAACTGTCAGTTTAATGTAATTGATTAACATGAACTTTATTGTACAAGTATACATCACTTATCATGGATTAAGTACATTATGTTTGTTTAAATAATTGATTTATTTGTTTAATATAGCATTGAAAAGGATGTTAAAGGTTCATTGTATAATGGTAAAATGTTGTTTGCCTCCGCTACAAGGCGGCAGCAGTAGTTTTAGTGGTTATTTGCATTACGATTAGCAGGTGACTCGTGATCTTTGCATCGCCCCTTTGGTTCACAGCCGCAGCCAGCCTCCCGCAATAACAATTCAAAGCAGCGCTGGGCTGTACAGAATCTGCACATATTTCTGTGGGTGGAGTTGAGTGACGTCTACAGCGCATCTCCGCTATTCTGTGCAGCGCTGTGAAGAACTGCAGAAATCTGCGCTATAAGAACACGACCAATGTCTCAATTAAAATTAGCACAGACCCGCGACCGCAGCACAATAGCCTGCTTATTATCAATGTAGTTTTGCTTAAACAAGTTATAACAGTATTCCAATTTTCTTAGGTAAGCGAAGAAATCTTTATTTATTTATTTATTTTTTACAAACTCCACATGTGTAATATGGAAGCTTACTTGTGCAATGTCATGACGTGTAGCTGTAAATCCAATAAATTTGGAATTTAATAAATACTTTAATAATACTATTTTTTTTTTTTTTTTGCTATATATATATTTTATTTATCAGGTTGAAAAAATAAACAACTCATCTCTGCTTTTAAATAATAACCTGTGGTACATGTTTGTGTTTTAAGCAATAAGACCGATCATTTCCTAATTCTATTTACCATCAGCTAAACAAAGTATTTATTTATTTATTTAATTTTATATGTTAAAATGTTTTAACAAACTACAGCACCACGTCATTTTGAGCAATAGATCTTATTACTGTTGTAGTATAACATTGAGAGTGTACAACTCTAGTTTATTTATTTATTTTTTAATTCTGATTGTCTTTATTAAAAAGAAACGTACCAAGTTATTTGGCATAGTAAAATACTAAATACCAAATGTTTAAATCATTCCATGAACGGAAGTGTGTTTTGTTGGTTTTATTTTTGTGCATTACAGTAATTTAAGTGATTTACATTTAGTCTTTCTTCATTTAAGCCTTTATTTGATAACTTGCATGATGTACTGTATACCCTGATATTAAGGTTACCACTGTATTTTTTTTAACAGTTATCATACGATGCAAATTTGATACCGTCCCATCCCTACTGCATATACACAGGACGTTTTATAAAACGCTAAAAAAAATAACAACAGTGCATTTATAGAACACAGATGTAAAATACCACTGATCCAGTTTTCATTTATAACCAATAATGTCGATTACTCTAAATTACAAATTCATTTTAGTTAAGTCAATGTGTAAAAATTGTTGCACTGCACCCAGCATCTTAAACAAACTGTATTGAATGACCCTTACTGGCCAAATAGACACATTGTATGTGTGCATAAAAAAGATGACTACAAATCCCACTAGGGGGGATTCCCCCTTAGCAAAACTGTACCATGTCTGCTCTTAGTGCCAAGGATCAACGCCTCAAATACAGACCACAGAGAAAATAAAAATAGAATAAATAGATAAAAACATTACAAAACAAAAAAGCCAGAGGTCTCAGTATCCCACAGCACCACACACATCCCTGGCATTGAGCACTGGAGATCACACCTACAAACACATTATTGTATGCAGTAAACAGAGATCATGAGTAAATAAAAAATAAATCCATATTTGATTTTGTTGGATTGAAATTTAGAAAATCCAATCCCACTGATGCAAATAATAGTGCCACACTCTGGTTCTTGGTGAAAACGGTAATTGGACAATATAGACAAAAATGAGAAATCATGTGCTATGCACCAACTCAACACGTCAACTAAAACTAAAAACTAAGAAGGTTCTAGTGAAAATGCCACTGTCATGCATTGCAAAACATGCATGTCAACTGGGGAAAAAAATTGGCTGTAAAACTAGAATAGTGCATTAAAACAACATGCAGTGCAGGCAGGCCACTGGGAAGGTAACACATTGTCACCTGTGCAGAAGCCTATGTAACTCTGTTAAGGAAGGCTTAAAACAGTCAGATAACATTAAAATGGTTATGTTGCACACTGTTTACGTGATGGCGAAAGACGACATCCCAGACTGCAAATGGCCAATGATGATGAAGCTGCAAAAAGCAAATCACTGTTAGCGTAAAGGAATATCCCCTAGAAATTATCCTGAGGGCACCAGATGATTCATGGGCATTTGCCATTTACTCCCACTTTTCAGATCCACAGCCCGGCAACTCTACAAAATCAAGCCGCCCTGTCCATAACCATAACCTTAGGCAAGCCCTGCCCTAAAACCTAACCTCAAACCCAATGCCTAACCATTAAGAATCATATGATGCCCTCAGGACACTTTCTAGGGGATATTCCTGTGTGCTGCTGGTACATTCCCGTACACCCTAAGTTGGCTGGAAATACATATAAAACCAAAGACACTTTTATTAATTGTTACATAAAAAAGAGAAGGTACTCTGAGGGTAATGAGATAATTTTTCAACTTCTGTGCTTTTCAACTTACTCCTTCAATGTTACGCTGTGTATTTTTTGGTGCATTATTTAAAAAATATGGAGCTCGCTACATGTTTATCTCAGGAGCTTCTGATCGAGGGCAGCCGCTGCGCGTTACCACGGGAACTGCTGAATCGCCGTGAAACTGCTTTGACAAACTACATGTGTAGTGACGTGAAAAGATAGCTCTGCACATGCGCACAATTAGCAGGGGATACTGAATTCTATGGGTAACCGAAATAGATAATACACCGTCTCTGAACCACCTCGCGAGGTGGTTCAGAGAAGGCATGAAATGTGACGGCTCTAGACTGTGATGGTATAGGCAGTTCTAACACAGACCAAAATACAGAATCAATGCCGGTTCTTAGCCGTCATAACTCGTCTACGTGAAAGGTATATTAGTATAATAAAGTGTGACTTTCACCCTTTCATAGTTAGGGTGACCAGATTTTCAAAGCTCAAAAATGGGACACATTGTTAAATAATTGATAAGACTAATTAAACTATTTAAATATTGGCTATTTATTTAAATAGCCATCCTCTCACTCTTGGTACTGTCTTATTTTTTTTATTTTTTTTAAGCAACTAGCAAATTTCAGTACATTTCTGGTGTATAATTTGTGGCTAATTAGTTAAGTAGCCAAATTGTGTTATATAGGTATTGCTACTTTTATATTGAGTTAATAATAATAATAATAATAATAATAATAATAATAAATAATAATAATAATAATAATAATTAAATACATTTACACTGTGGCATTTCTTTCTTTTTGTTTCTATTTCTACTCCCCATATGACACATTTACTAGTACGAATACTAGTACTCATGTAGTGCTTGTTCTTTAGTACTCCTGTGGTGCTTGTTCTTTAGTACTCCTGTGGTGCTTGTTCTTTAGTACTCCTGTGGTGCTTGTTCTTTAGTACTCCTGTGGTGCTTGTTCTTTAGTACTCCTGTGGTGCTTGTTCTGTAGTACTCCTGTGGTGCTTGTTCTTTAGTACTCCTGTGGTGCTTGTTCTTTAGTACTCCTGTGGTGCTTGTTCTTTAGTACTCCTGTGGTGCTTGTTCTGAAGTACTCCTGTAGTGCTTGTTCTGTAGTACTCCTATGGTGCTTGTTCTATAGTACTTCTGTGGTGCTTCTTCTACAAGTACTCATGTAGATGTAGTGCTTGTTCTATAGTACTCATGTGGTGCTTATTCTATAGTACTTCTGTGTACTGTAGTACTTTCCTAGTACTGCTTTATAATACCTTTGTAATGCTTGTCCTACTGCAGAAGGTACTGGTTCTGTGGCTGTTCTGTATTTCTTAAAATGCATGATTGTATTCTGTATTCTTTATAAAGGGTTCTTGTTTAATACTACTCTATTCCTCTGAATTACTGCAGTAACCAAGCAGCTCAAGGACATGAATCAGTTTACAGTATATGTTTTACTGTTAAAAATGTACTATTTTCAGTTATTTAATTCTATTGAACACCTAATTACAGACTATAACACATTATTTTGACAACCATTTTTTGCTACTGTTACCTGAAAAAGACATCAAGCAAAATATTTTTTATTAAATTTAACATATATACACTGTATTGTATTTTTTTTTAAATTCACTACTCAGGGTGGACAGTTTGATAAACTTTCAATATTATTTAGAGTCCCTTGCCTCTGCTGCCTCTGAACCACCTTTATACATTTGTTTAATTTTTGCCACATTAAACTTTTTACTGAAACTTCCATCTTGTCAGGGAGTTCATTTTTTTACTGCGTCTCTAAAAAATATAAAGGCAACCTATTAATGGATCCATGTCACACTGAAAATGAAAAGCTAATTGAAACTGCATATTATGGAACATTGTCATTCAACAATGAAAAGAATAATACTCCTACTTTTTGACAATTTTTTTTCTTAATCGTTAATGATTTTATAAATGCCATTTTAATGTCAAGTTAGAGTGCCTCTGTTTCATAAAAATGTAAGAACAATGGCATTCCAACATTTGGAATAGTTCTGACAATAACCTAGAATTAGGCAAGTGTTCTGCGCTATAAGGGTCACAGTAATTATAGTCCAGCCCATACTTTGAATTGGCTGAAGTCACTACCATGACTCTAGATAGGTGACTTGATGTACTAAAAGTACATTATTTGTAAGTCTTAGTATGCATTTGATATACTCACATCTATGCCCTCTTTTCCACTTTCTGACTGTACAGTTTGTGAAATAGATGCTTATAGCTGTCTGACAGTCCAGAAGCAGTGGGTTCAAGAACAGATGATTGGTCTTGTACTATTGATTGAAACATTTTCAATAAAGACTCTAATGTTGTGTAGGTTTCAGGCAAATAGAACAAACAACAAAATCTGTGAATTTTTTTTCTAAATGCCTTTATTGATATAATACATTTTTAGTAGGGCCTACTTTTGGTCATTCTCATGAACATTTATCAGTTGTATTGACATTTCCAAGATTGCCACTGCTTTATATGCTTTCATTTGCTGCCTTCAATTAATTTAACCATTCAATTAATGCAATATAGAAATTATAATTTATTACAATTCTGTATTTTGTATTTAAATATTTAAACAATAAAATACCTTGTAACAAACGCAATCGTTTTGAGGCTGGCGTTTTCCTTACGCAGTTTCTCCACTTCCATCTTCAGTTAATTTGGATCGCTCATACCTTGATAGACATACCGGCAACCTACAACAAATGTATACGCCATTAAAACAGTATATGTATAGTAGCTCAAACTTGCTTTTATGTCAAACACGATGTCTGCAAGTTGTTTTGGTAAAATTTTAAATAATTTCAAAAACCGTGAATAGTGAATTCCTGACGTTTAGTCAAATATCTATCATAATGCTATTATTATTTTGAAAGATTCTAGTCTTTCTTTTTAACTGGAATACGTAATGCAAATTATGATGTTTTACATGTTGTCAATTAAAATTTTGGTCTGTTGGTCAAATTTACATGCAGATGTGGCTTGCGTTTTCCCAGCACATTAATTTCATAATGGTTTCTGTTTATGATTCACTGCTTCTTGTTCAGTATCCTCCTCTTGACTCTCCTCTTCCATACTTTAGCTGTCCGTTTGTGATGCCCTTTTTCAGGTTTGCTGCTGGTTTTATAAATGTTCCCACCTGGCACTGCCCCTTATGGCATTGGTCATCAGAAAATATACAGATATTTAAGATTGGCCTAAAATAAACAATTGGCTGTGCCTTAGTTATGTGACAAATGTTTATATTTTATAACAGCATCTTGACTACCCTGGTATCTTTTATTTTGTTTTATTTTATTTTCACTGCAGGTACAATAAACTAAAAGCGTCGCGCTATGAAGTGGTCACCCTATGAATAGTGCACCTAATGGCCACTCACACTGCCAGTCCTATCGCTGCCATTACCGCCCCCTCCTCATATCTAGTTATACCCCCGTCCACCTGAATACCCACAATACCTTCATGACATGAGTGACATTCTATAGTGTATTAATTCTGTGAAATCTACAAACCCGACTGTTAGTTTGACACAGTTGCTTTAGACTTACATCACCTGCAGACAGGCACATGAACGACCTCTCTGCGACATAATTACAACATTGACACGATTATTATTATTATTATTATTAAAAATACTAAGTATATAAAAACAAAGGGAGGGAGATGAGAATAAGGAAAAAGTGGTCCAACATTTTAACTAAAAAGAATATCTCCACTCTCCAACCAAAAGAGGGAGTCATCAGGGAAGCTGTGTTGGTGTGGTTGTTAGCTGTTGCTAGACAGCAGACTTGCATGACAACGGTGCGTCACTAGCGCAGTCGCAGCGACGAAGGACAATGCATTGTGGGATCGGAAGGCTCTGAAGTAGTGAGCGCTGAGTGAATGTAGTAAATATTGGGTTTGTTTAGAGAGCGGTTTCTGTTTGACACATTTTATCAGATCTAAAATTTTGTTGTCGATATCAGGAGCCACTAAGATGAATGGGTCGATGGCGAAGAAGACCCAGGAGACCCTAGGGAAAGTGATTAAGAAACCACCGCTTACAGAAAAACTGCTGAGCAAACCGCCGTTTCGATTTCTGCACGACATCTTCACAGAGGTAAGAATCAAAATCGTGACATCGAAAAAGAAAAAAACTTCTTGACGTAATCACTTTCCTAAAAAAAAGTGGCCAGGGGAATTAAAATAGTACAACTTGTTCTGTAACGCTGGGAGGAGCTTAACTGGCAATAATGACCAGACTCGATTTAAGTAATAATAATAATAATAATAATAATAATAATAATAATAATAATAATAATAATAGGTATGGACACTGATATTTAGAAAATCAAATGTTAGTGTTAATAGATTATTTAACGCTTTTAGATAAAATGAGCAACAGATATAACAGTACACAGTTTACTGCAGTGAACGCCGTCAGTGATGTTGAATCCTGCCGGCGTCCCCTGGTTGCTAGGCATTCCTGTCTCTGCTCAGGTGCACACTAAATCATGAGGCCTCGCTGGTAGTCTGATAACAATGCAAAGCCACCCTAAATAGGGCATTTAGAATTAGGACCACCACGTCTGATATTTTGTTCTATGAATTCTAAATACAAATTAATTTAGTTTGCTTTAAGTATCCGTTTTGGAAAATATCTTTGTTTTTTAATCGCTGCTCCACTTTGCCTGCCCAGTCATGCAAAATGGTCGGTATCTTTGGCTTTTTAGAGAGGAGCACCTTTTAATCTCTTAATTCCTTTACGATTCAGTGATTTGAGAAGTGTGTCACCTTATGACCATGTAGAAAATATAAATATCTGCATACGTTCCCTGTAAAGGTTGACACCATAATACTGTGTTTTGGGAATGTAAACAGTCTAAACACATTTGACAAATTGTAACCCTTTTGGTTACATTTAATAGTTATAACATTATATGAAAGACTGATCGTCTGTAGTGGCCCTGCAAAGTAACACATAGTACATTAAGGTGATGAGGTCAATTTAACTGTAAATATGTTTAAAGAAATAGGTCATTGCTTACAATTTAATTAAATATATTGTTCTCTTTCTGGATGACTAGTTTAAAGTAGCTTTTGTTTTTACAGTCCTTCGTGTAAGACCAGTTTGTATTAATCCATATATTTCCCGAATTAACTTCTGAATAGAAAGACCAGGTATATTACTGATGAATCTCTTATAAAAGTTTACCATATTACTGTAAAAGCATAGCAAAGTGTAATACGGCATAGTTAAAACACAGGGAAGTATTGTGACACATAGATAGGTATGGTAATGCACATTTAAAAACATGGCGAACTATGGTAAATGCATAGTATAAACATGGGAAAAGCAAGGATCAAATGCAAAATGACTATGCACATTTACAATGGTAAACTTTAATAAGGGATGCTTCATAGGGAGTTTTTTTTATAAGCAGTTCATTTATTATCCACTGTGGAATTATTTTTACATCTAATATACGTCTTTCAGCACATGTTTTGAGGGTATCAAAACATTGTCTGTAAGTCACCATTACATTTTTACACATTGTAAAACTGATACAAATTTTGATGACGCAGTTATTCTTTAAAGCAAGTTACTGAGAGTATCAAAATCTGAAAATATAAGCTTGGTATTAGATCATTGTTGTATTTCATTTGTTGCACCAGTAAAACCAGCTGAATATTATATACATTTTCTCAGTGTTAGTATTTCATATTAAATGTGTCAGACTATTTAAGGAGCAATTTGAAATGCTGAAATGTATATTTAGATTGGAACAAACTACAACAGTCCAATTAGTAAGTTGCACTAGCTTTTCTTTTCATGCATTCCTGAAATGCACATGCCAACATTTTGTGTCCCATCCATCAAATGTGCATTTTAACACAGGCTAATAAACTCCAGGGATGTGCATTTTGGTACATTTTTATGAATGTTTCACGGGGCGTGAGCTGGGGGGTGTAAGGATAGGGCAGAGGAGGCAGAAAGGAGCAGTTAGTAGGACGGGGTGCCGGCTAGAAACAACTGGACTTAGGATAGACGAGTGGGCGAGGCTCTGACTCTAGTAGCAGACTGGCATAGCCTGACATGGAAACTAGGATAGAAAGATGGTCTCTAACTAAGGGTGACGATGCCGACACAACCCAGGGGCAAAGGACCCAGTGACGGAAAACACATACGAGGAGTCGCCCCTCGGGAGGAAGTCAATCCCGGTAGACCAGGACATGAAGAGAGAGGGAGAGGGAGAATACCCAGCATCTGAGACTTCTGTAAAGAGGCGCTCCTTAACCCCTGATTGGCAGAGACTTCACACTGCCAGGGACCTAAAATAAGGACAAAGCATGAAGTATTGGACTCGAACAGTGGGAGCGACCACGCCCTGAAAGAAAGGCAGGATAAAAAACAGAGCCTCGAGGTGAGGCAAGATAAGTGCAGGAGCTGTGAAAGGACAGAGTGGCCGGGGGTCTGCTCTGACTCACTCGTTGAGAACCCCCCTGAGGTTGGGGAAGTGAGACACGCTTGCCTCCCCTGAGATGACCGATGCGAAAGCATGTATGAAAGGAGGAGGAGGAGGAGGAGGAAAATGAAACACTAGACAATGAAGGTGCAAGTGATCAGAGCTTAAATAAAAAATAAGTACTAATTAACAGGAAATTGGAAGCCCCCAGCTTCACACCCCCTAAACTACGCTGGCTAAGATGTAAACTCTATGGCATGTAGTAGTTTTAAAAATCTTTGTATAGATGTACATATAAACACAGACACACTTTTTTCTTTGTTATATATACTAACAGTAGGCCTTTCGCATAAACAACGAGATGGGATTCTAAGCACTGTTTGTTGCCTTCATCTAAGTGTGTTTTAATATTTTTCTGCAATAACAGCAACACTATCGCTATGTCTTAAGAGAAGATTTTTGAAAAACTGTACATCTTTACGTATTTTTTATTTTTTTTCCCCATACACAGTACATATTGCCGTCTCTAAGCCACGGATACTTCATCTCCCATTCAAAATTATAAGAATGTATTTTTTGTTTGCGTTTTTGTGCATTACTACTGCTTGCAACTGCTTCGGTCACACTAGTACACGTAGTCAGAAGTAAATGGCTGAGATGCTGATGAGAAATCTTCTTCGTGAGAATCCCTGGAGATGCTGACTGTTTACCACAAAAAACTTCCGATTGACAAATGACTTGACGTCAGTGTACACTCTGCACTAGGTATTCATTTTTATACTTAAAAAAAATTGTAAGGGCATCCCTGTTAAACTAGTGCAGATAATAACAAAAGCACAATGTTAAATTAGGCGACTGCAAAAAGGAAATGCAATTAAAGTAGGATCAGGGTTGAACAATTCACGTAATTTGTCAGCTCTGTTTGAAATAAATTTATAGGGAGCAGAATTAGGATTAGATTGTTTTGCAATTAACAGCTTAAACAGAGTTTAATTATGAAAACGAATCAGCTAAATTTGTCACCTGATTAAAAATAAAACCCAAAAACTTCAAGCCCTACTTGTGTGTATGTGTGTGTGTGTGTGTGTGTATGTGTGTGTGTATTTGCATTAAATTTTTTCCAAAATACTTGTGTTGTTCCTTAGCAGTATGGACTTCTGTTAATATGAGGCATAACACATTATTTTAAAACAAAGTACAGGGCATGGCTGGATACTATCGTATTAATTTCCAATGTTCACTGCACTGCTAGGAACTGTAACCAAACTATTCTAATAGCATTACTGTGTGTACGCAATGCTCCCGACTAAACATGGAATGGTACTCCAGTCTGGACGCTAAAGTTTGAGCTGGATTAATTAAAACGTTTTTGAGTACAGTTCTCGAGATTGTTTATGTAGTGTGGACAGGGCCTAAAAGTAAATATTCTTAATATTGCTGGCAAAGCCAAGTATGAGGCTTATTGCTACCACCTACGGGCCTGGAGTGTACATTAATCAATGCTGTTATGCTGCAGAACAGTTTTTATTTTCAAAAAAGCAAGTATTTTACAGTCATTGCTGCAGTGTAATAGATTACCATGAATATGGATGTCTGTGTCCCTTTCCATTTTGTGCGTCCAGTGAATGCAAGACAACATATTTTTCCGTCCAGTGGATTTATTTTGCATCTAAGGTGAAAAATTTAGCGTTAACGTGACCTCTGAATTAGTAGCCAGTTGGTAAAAAGACACTCAAAGCAGCACGTGATCAAAAGCAGCAGTAACAGAAACTTAGAAATCAACCACCAACATTGTACAAGAAAGTCTTTTTTGAAAAAAAAAAAGGTTTCCTGGAAGCAGTCCGAAGAGTAATCTATGGGATTGATGCTTGGTTTATTGATTATCTTTGTGTCTCTGCTGGAACTATTTGTTGAACTGTATTAACTTTAAACCTGGAATGCATAACAACCACCAATGAGAGATTACTGAGTTTCCTGCAGTTGGATCTACTATTCAGTATGTCTCTCTGGAAGTTTTAGTGGAGGTTTATGTCATTACCATAACTGCTTCAAAATAACTTAATGCATTACTTTCATTTTTTAATGATCACCCTTCATTACCTTTTAATAGGCCCTGTGGAGTTTGTTATAATAACCTTCTAAATATCCCAATTATTAGTGGCCAAATAAAACTACATCAGTCTAATAATCTTCGTTTGACATTATTTAATCTTAGATTACTATACAATAAATCACCTTTAATTCATGATTTTATTGTAGATCAAAAGCTTAATGTGTTGGCTGTCACCGAAACCTGGCTTGGGGTAGATGATAATGTCTCATTGATTGAGGCTTCCCCACCAGACTTCTCCTTTATCCAGAAGGCTCATACCATTGGGAGAGGAGGTGGACTCTATCTCTCCTATCTTCCAACTATGATAGAATAATTCTGGTGGGTGATTTTAACATTCATATAGATATGGAATCAGACAAGTACTCAACACTTTTTTTTTTTTTTTTTTTTTTAATTTACTTGACTCTTTAGACTATGTCCAGCATATTGCAGGTCCTACTCATAATCATGGACCCAAGTTAGATTTAGTCATTTCTCATGGCCTAAACGCTATGGACTTTATAATTACTGATCTTACTTACCATTTCAGATCATTTTGAGGTTAATGTCACAGTACTTATAAATAAAGTGATGCACACTTTTACAACTCGGGAACTTAATTAACCCTTCAACTACTTTAAAGTTTTCAGAGGCACTTGGCTCTTTATTACCTTTGCACTCTGAAACTATGGATGAGCTTATTGAAGGTTCGAAATGTTTCGCTAAAAAAATACTTGCCATGGTTTAATGACGGCACTCAAACTTAAAAGGGATGGTCGAAAATTAGAACGTAAATGGAGAGGTACTAAATTACATGCACACTATCTTATATGGAAGGACCATCAAGTAAAGTATAGAGAGGCTTTGGTAGTAGCCAGATCAACATACTACTCAAACTTAATTGAAATTAGCAAAGACAATCCTAGATATCTATTTTCTATTTTGAATAAACTAGTTCCTCTAGTCCTAGTCTAGAGGATTCCTAAATCCTCTGTGTAATCCTTCTGCTGCCACGGTCTCTTGTAGTGACTTAATTGACTATTTCCATAGTAAGTCAAATTTCACAGATATCTTTGGTGATGAAAGACTTAACCCCAGTAGAACCTACCAGGCCTATTCTGGCTATTTTTTATTTCTTCTCTCCGGTGACCTGAATATTTTTAAATGATATAGTCATGCATATTAAACCACCTACCTGTATTCTTGGTCCTATTTCTACTAAATTATTGAAAGAAATATTTTGTTCTCTTAATACCTATATTCTTGATTTTATTAATGCTTCACTTTCACTTTCTTCTGGGCTAGTTCCATCGGCTCTTGAGGTAGCTGTCATAGAGTCAGTGATCAATAAACATAACTTGGATCCAACAGATCTACATAACTATAGGCCTATTTCAAACCTTCCTTTTCTTGCAGAGATATTAGAAAGGGTAGTTGCAAATCAACTGCATCAATTTTTTACACAAAACAACATCTATGAAAAATTTCAGTCTGGTTTTCGCCATGCACATAGTACTGAAACAGTACTGTTACAGTATTAAATGATCTGTTAATTGGCACTGACTGGTTTTAATTTTATTAGATCCAGTTGTTGCTTTTTATACTGTGGATCACTCTATCTTAATCAGTCGCCTGCAAAATTTGAGTTGTTTTATCCTGGTTCAAGTCTTACCTTCCTGATAGGTCTCAATTTGTTTTAATTGGGAATTAAATATCTGCATTGTCTGAATTAGTTTGTAGTGTTCCACAGGGCTGTATTTTAGTTCCTTTATTATTTTCCATGTATATGCTCCCTCTGGGTGATATTAAAAGCAAACATGGAGTCAATTTCCATTTTTATGCAGATGACACCCAGCTGTATTTGTCTCTAAAACCTGGTGATACCTCGTTTTGGACCAATATAGTATCTTGTCTTACTGACATTAAGGGCTGAACATTTGTTAGAGCTAACATTTTTATAATATGTATATGTGTATGTATGTATATGTTTTATTTTTTATTGTTATATCTGTTTGTATTTTATCTGCATACTGCCATATGTATATATATATATATATATATATATATATATATATATATGAGTACCGTATTTTAAATACTCTATCCTGATGGGTCAAAACAGGCCACATGGGGGTGTTGATATTACAGCATATCGCCGTAGGTTGGCACTTTTTTTCAAAAACCGGCAAATCATTGGCAGGTATCCATACTACTAGAATTTGAAAACAAAAACAGCAGACATAACAAGATTTATGTAAATGTTGAACTTTTGGGAAACCAAAGTGTACATGAGATATTGAATGATTCTGAATCGGACACCAATGATTAATTAAAGTAGTGAAAAAAAGCAAAAGTATTCAAATAAATTCAAAACTCGCCATTCTGATCGCTCTGTTCCTTCCTCCTGAACTACAGTGTTTCCCTGTCGCATTTTGAAAATAAATAGTTTAAAAAATATCTCTTAAACTTTCAGCTTTTCACAAAAGATTTGGGTCCCTCTTAAAAGAGACTTTGGGGTTAAAAGATGTTTTGTTGCCGTTGCTCCCGCTGTCTGTTCTTCGGTCTGCCTGCCTGCTGCCCTGGACCCACCCCCTGCACAACTGTATGATCTGATGCTGAACATTTATAAATTCATCTTGACAGTTCCTGCCATACCTTTTAAATGTGTCCAGGTACGATGGTGTCATGTCTTCTGCTATGCCCTGCATTGTTTTAAATTGTTTCTTAACACTGGCCCAGTAGTTCTCCACGTTGCCAAGCTGTAAATTGCAAAGTCAGTTTGATAAGTAACCGGGTATTCCATGGAAATGACATCTTTCTCGCCACTCTGAAGCTGTAACACAAATCTGATATGGATACCTCCTGTTACTACCCCAGATAACAGTGTTTTGAGGGGCTAATGAGTGGCGCATCTGGTAAAGGTATAGCCTGGAGATGACGGGTTTGAATCCAGGCTATGTCATTGCCGACCATGACGGGGAGTTCCCAGGGGGCGGCGCATAATTGGTCAAGCGCCACCCCGGTAGGGAGGGCTTAGGTTGGCAGGACAGTCCACTGTTCACCACGCACCAGCGACCCCTATGGCTGATAGGGAGCCTGCTGGTCTGCTGTGGAGCCATTCAGATTTGTGTTGTCCTCCGGCACTATAGGTCTGATGGCTTCGCTGTGGATCTGCAATGTGAAAAATGATGGGTAGTCAGGGACACATTTTGGAGGACATGTGTGTCAGCTGCCAGGGGTTGCAGCGGTGAACCGGGATTCATAAAATACAACTGCTGATTCCAAACCGGGGATGAAAACTGGCAACGGCTAAATTAAAAATAAATAAATAAATAAATAAAAAATTTAATAAATAAATAAAATGCAGTGGTTTGAGAGTGGATCTGGATTCGTCCTTAGTTACAGAATCCCCCCAAAGGAATTCTCTCCTGGTGAATGCTCCCAAGTAAATTTTGAGAGCTGTAAAGGCTACTGCGTTTTTTGTGTACACTGCAGGGCGTTCAGTAAAACTAGAGACATAGTGAATTCATTAACAGGGTATGGAAAAATTAGGAGATATATGGGGAAGATAGTCAAAGATAGGATACTTTAAAGAAATAAAACAGGGCATGTGTCATGCTGCAGATAGATCATTGATGTAATATTCCTTTAGAGAAAATGGTACAAGCAATGATATAGTAGGTCCCCTAGGCTGGTACCGAAGTCGAGATGGGCAAATATTTTTACAGTTTCACTACAGTTCTAGTTCCTAATAAACCCTTTTTGTTTCACTTTATACAGGTAATAAGGACCACAGGTTTTATGAAGGGGCTCTATTCAGAACTGGAAATGAAGTCTGAAAATGTTAAGGTAAGGTATTCTAAATGTTATACTTTTGCAAGCATCACTATCATTAAACATTGATTGTAATATATTAATGGTGAGATGAAAGGGACCAAAGCACCTTGATCCTTGGCATGCTATATTGCCAATTGTTACATGTATTATAAGATTGATGTCAAATATCACCTGAAATGAGCCAAAGACAAGCAGTTTTGTCAAAAAAAAAAAAAAAAAAAAGATTGATAATCCGTCGTCTCGTCTGTGACAACATGTGGAAAGTACAGCAGTTATTGAACATTTAAAACAAAAGCTATTAAATGACAAACATGAACTAGCATACCCCTTGCTTTATTTTCTGAGTGACTACAGGCTCACCTTGTAACGTGTGTGGCAGTGTGCCCCGCCCATGTGTGGATTTTGTGTTATGTGTTGCGGGTGATGTGTTAATGTTGGTGTATAGCTATTGGTGCACGGGATATAAATGGGTCTGTGTAGGACGAGTGATTTAAAATATATAGTTGTATTTAGGCACGGATTGCACTTCACTTCACGTACATTTAAAGTATTTAATAGTATGTGAGCACGGGGTTTCACAAATTAGTTCACCTGCTGGGATTCAAGTGAATAATTAATTAGTAATTGAATCCCAGCACAACAGTATATCCTATAGATGCACATTTTACTCACTCGGGGTTGTGTGTTCAGGCGAAGGAAAGGGAGAGAGTGAAGAGGGTAAAAATAATAATACTTATAGCAATTGCTACGTCGTACTGGAGGACCAGCATGGTACTTGCTTATTCAGTGTTCGTTCCTGTTGGTTGTTGTCTCTTCGTTTTGTTTGTCTATTTATTTTGGCCCAAAGTGCCGTGTGCTCTTTTTTTGTTGAAACTTTTTATTTGTAATAAAAGCACTGAGAGCCGCAGCGTCTGTTTCACCTGCCAGTACTGCCAGTCTGTGTGTACTCCTTTCTGGCCTGACGCCACCCCTACAGCCAGTCTGTTCACACGTGCCATGAAGCAGGAGAAATTGTCAAACAATGTCAAATGTTTGACCTTTAAATCCCATGAGGTATAGTAATGCTTAATAAATGTAATAATGAATGAATTCAGTCATCATCAACTGTATGAAGATGTCCTGAGAGACACCAGCATGCACTGTCATAATTACAAAAGGAAAATACAGTAGGTTAGGTTAAATAAGCAATAGAACCTGAAGAAGAGGGCTTTACTGTCTTGTATCGGAATATAAGTAGTCCGTATCGTTTAATACCTGCACGTTGGTTTTAGCTGCTTTCTTAAGGCATTCAAATTTTTAAATTTTCATTTGCATGACGAAAGCATCTTTTTTGAGTGTTTGTTTAAAAACAGGGTCATCAAATCTCGGCACTGCTTTATATATATATATATATATATATATATATATATATATATATATATATATATATATATATATATATATATATAATATATTAAAGCCTGAATTTTAAAATATCAACAGCCCTATCTCTCTGGATGTTGCTTAGAAGATAATTCTAAAATTATGGTTTACAAAAGCACTTTGGTTCCATCACTACAGAGAAATAATCACTACAGAGAAACAAAGCCCGGCACAAAGAAAGCATCAAAGAAATTAGAAACACTGCTGTACCCGTCTTGGCAAAATCTTGAAAGATCTGATGGCAAAACACTAACAAAGAAAGGGATGAAGGTGTCCATGGGCCAGTCACATTATATTATGTAATTTGTTTTGGACATGTTTTGTAATGCATTTGAATACTGTAGCAGGCTTCTATCAGTTATCTCCCATCATTGTGGGACCTCAAGGATCCTAAGAGACCTAAAAGGATTCCTGTAACAAAAGTCTCTCGATAAACTGTGGAAGCTTCAGTTTGTGCCTACAGTCAGTGCCTAGCAAGTTGAAATTTACAAAATGACCACACTAAAGATAAACAACTTGCACTACAGTAGCTCACACAGAACACCTTTTTAGATGCTTGTTTCAATAAACTAGCAATTATAAGAATATTTTTTTTCACCCATGGACTTCTGAAATATATGTCTAGCTGTTTTCTGGTCTTGACACCACAAGTTAATTTGTATAGATCTAAACATTTTTTTCCAGGATCCCCTTTTAAACAAGGCCTCAGTCTCAATGAGTCAAACTGCTGGTTAAATAAATAAATAAATATAAATAATTTGCTAGTTTAAGTACTGTACACTATATGGTACTGTCTTGCCTATGCCTCACTGTACAGTATAAAGAGTAATGTCATTGCATAATTTTAATACAAAGCAAAAACATACTTATTATCAAGATACTGTAATATATGTAAAAAATATCCATATTGTGTATCAGCCTACATCATATAGGGACAGAAATTAATCCTACCCAAGTCTGAACACTTACCCATGCCTACCCACTTTACTACCCGATCAAGTTGCTATTTTGAAAATGTGACTGGAGGGGAAGGGGAGCTATTCATTTCCATTGAGAGGTGCATAATACATGAATTGTTAACACGGGACAAACTAAGCCTCCCAGGCCCTGATCCCAGGATTTATAGCAGCCCTCGGATGTCCTACATGTTCAAGAGACCTTTGTCTGATTCTGTACAAAGTGTTGTACCTTTACCTTGCTAGTTATGCTCCTATTTCCTTCCAGGATAAAGAAGCCAAGATTGCATTCCTCCAGAAAGCAATAGATGTCGTAATAATGGTGACAAGCGAGCCCCTATCAGTGAAGCCAGGTCGTGTTGTGTCAGGACATGAGCCAGAGAAAACAAATGAGCTTCTGCAGGCCATGGGAAAGTGCTGCCTCAATAAGGTCAGTTTGCATGCATATATATACATATATATACGTATATATACATGTATGTATATATATATATATATATATATTTGTAACACGGCAGGGAGGGGGTTAATATCCTCCCTGCCAAAAACACGCGCAAATGCACGTTTTGGTTTAATTTTTTTATTGTTTTATAGTCAGTTATCACTCGCACATGGGTCACATTGTAAGTTAGAACCAGGTACAGGGTATAAGTGAGTTGGGCTGCTGAGTAGGACGAGGCAGAAGGTGTGTTCTGCTTCCGAGCAGTCAATGCAAAGTGCTGTATTTAACCTGTGTGGTTTGTTGTGTTTTGTTTGTCAGGTAAACGGCTTAGCCGTCCTGCGAGCTAGTCAGGGACCTGCATCAAATGTTTAGTAAGAGCTCTGAAGGATCTAGGTGTTTGTTATGTTTTTGTTTATTTTTATATAATTAAAAGTGCGCATCAGTGCTTTTTCTTTCAAGTCCTGTGTATTGGGTCGTGATCTGGAAGGGAAAAGAACCAGAGCGAGCATGTGTGGCGAGTCGGCTTTTACTCTCTATATATATATATATATATGCACAGTTCAAGTCCAGTGAATAACCTGAAATGGTACAAAGGTAAGCGGTAAACTGCCAGAGGTTAAAAAAAAAAAAGTTTAGGTTACCAAAAACTGAAAAATAGTGTAGATTTCAGAGTTATGTAAAAAGATAAATAAACAAGTAGTGGGTTAACAACTTACAGCTGTTCTGCAGCAATGGAAGTAAATTAAGCCTTAAAAGTTGATGCTAACAATTCCTACAGGTGTCCCACCTTTTGTTGATTACTTACAAACCCTCTGTCTATATAAAAGCAGTGTTGGAACAGGCTGTGTTACTACACCCTCATAAGCATTATTTGGACAGTATTGTACTGCAGGAAGTAGTATATTGCTATCATTATGGCGAGAAAAAGGCAATTAACAAAGGAAGACAGACAGACCATTATAACCCTTAAAAGTGTAGGTCTTTCCTTTAGAGAAATTGCAAAGAAAGCCAAGGTGTCAGTGAGTACAGTTTCCTACACCATCAAAAGGCACTTGGAAACTGGAGGAAACTCTGACAGGAAGAGGTCTGGCAGACCCAAAGCCACAACAGAATCAGGACAAGTTTAGTCAACAGCTTGCGTGATAGGCGGCTCACAGGACAACAGCTTCAAGCACAGCTTAACACTGGTCGAAGTAAACAAGTCTCAGTTTCAACTGTGAAGGGAAGACTTCAAGCTGCAGGTTTGACAGGTCGATTGGCAGTAAGAAAGCCATTGCTAAGATGGTAAAATAAGAAAAAGAGGCTTGCCTGGGCCATGAAGCATCGCCAGTGGACTACTGAAGACTGGAAGAAGGTCTTATAGACCGATGAATCAAAATTTGAAATCTTCGGTTCATTACGCGCGGTTTTTGTACGCCATCGAGTAGGCGAAAGGATGGTTCCTCGGTGTGTCACCAGCTGTCAGACATGGAGGAGGAAGCGTGATGGTCTGGGTCTCTTTTGTTGGATCCAGAGTCGGTGACTTGCACAGAGTGAGTGGCACCCTGAATTAAAACTGCTACCACAGCATTTTGCAGCGCCATTCAGTACCCTCTGGTATACGCCTAGTTGGTCAGGGGTTCATCCTACAGCCAGATAATTACCCAAAACATACCTCCAGGCTATGTCAGAACTACCTTGGAAGAAAAGAACAAGACGGTAGGCTTCAAATCATGGAATGGCCAGCACAGTCTCCAGACTTAAACCCCATCGAGCTGGTTTGGGATGAACTGGACAGAAGGGTGAAAGCAAAGCAACCTACAAGAGCAACACATTTGTGGGAACTTCTGCAACAGTGTTGTGAAGAACTTTCTGAACAATATTTGATTTCCATTGTAGAAAGAATGCCACAAGTGTGTTTGGCTGTTATATCTGCAAAAGGTGGCTACTTTGAGTCAAAAATTTTGATTAAATTTTGTTAAACAAAACAATTCCATGATTTCTTTTTTATCTCCAATTGTTTATTTATTCTATGCTTTAATTTCAATGTACATTGAGACATTAAACTGCGTACATTTCGATAAAAACTGGAAAAATGGAGGTGTTCTAAAACTTTTTACCGGTTGTGTGTGTGTGTGTGTGTGTGTGTGTGTGTGTGTGTGTGTGTGTGTGTATATATAATATATATATATATATATATATATATATATATATATATAATATATATATATCTCATGTAGACAAAAGTTTCAGCTAGTGCCTCCTTGATCGTACATATATGTATTCATGGAGATATTCTTGTCTGCAGCTGCATGTGATGTAATTCAGATTTTCCAGGATCTTGGAAATATTAGATAATTGTATTTTTATGTTTGTTTTACTAGCTTTCCAGCGAAGACGCTGTGCAGAGGGTCCTTGCTGGTGAGAAGCTGGACCTAAAAGGAAAGCATCCCTCCACCTCGAAATCTCAGGACAAGGAGAACCGGGAGAGCAAGGAGGAAGACAAGAAAAGGCACAAAGACAAAGAGGTTAGAGAACTCAAGATATCTAAAACTGTAATGATATTTAGATCCCACTCTGTTTAAGTCAATTGAAAAGACCCGGTGGCACGGTGTCCAAAACAGACAGACACACAAAACATTGAACCAAACAAGTAACATGCTGGTTTAAAGCCAGTTGAGTAGCAATTGTTTACTATTTCTATCTTTACTCACGTTTGTGTTCTTACTCCCTGAACACTCAATCCAAGTGAGAGATTTTCTCCTCTGAATTGCAGCTGTGCTTGGACTTGATTGTTTATTAATCATTCAGTCGAGTTTGGGCACAGTCTGCATGTGAACTGCTTTGGCCAACTTTAAACACCCATGCCCAAATACATATATACGTACAAAATAACAGTAACACATAAGAAAACACAAAATACACACAGGGGCGGGGCGTACCCCACCACCGACACACATTAGGTAACTAATCGGTGCAAGTTGTAGAGATCCAGTTGTGCCAGTCCACAATCCTAAAAAGGTCCTAATTGAAATCTGGATCTCCTGCTGATATAAATTAACGAGTCAATCTCTGTGGCACGTGGAAACATCCAGAATAAAATATTAGTTTATCACTAACACTGTATGAATTACAAAATATAAATGACAAATATAATAAATTAATAAACAATTAGTGGCACCTTTGGTTGGTTTCTAGTATGCATTTCAAATTAGATTTTGAATACTGACAAAATAAAGTAATGTGGATTTTTAGTACTTATTTCATATAATAAATACATTGGATTGCTTGATTAGAACAGTATACATTAACAGTGTGTGTGTGTGTGTGTGTGTGTGTGTGTGTGTATATATATATATATATATATATATATATATATATATATATATATATATATATATATATATAATCTCCCCCCTCAGGAGATCAGAGACACTGAAATCAAAGACCGAAGCACAAGCAGAGATCGAAAGGTTGAACAGCCAAAAGAGACTGAGGCCAAAAAGACTGAGAAGGACAGACACAAGGACGATGAAAAGCAAGAGAAAGGAAGAGAAAGCGAAAGGGTGAAAGAGCGGGATCGGGAGAAAGAGAAGAGCCGGGACAGAGACAAAGAGAAGGGCAAAGAAAAGGAGAAAGACCGGGAGAAGGGAAAAGAGAGGGATAGGGACAGGGAAAAAAGGAGGGAGCGCCCAAAGGAGCTTGCGGAAAAAGCCAAAGAACCAGAAGAGAAAGCAGAAAGGAAGGTAAAAAAAAAAGGAAATAGTTCAGTTAAACCTGTTTTCTTATTTCTTGCAACACAGAACAGTACTTTTAAACTCAAATACTGGGGACAATTTTATAACCGGTACACAAGAACATTTTCTGAGAGGTGTACATTTATTTGAACAATTTAAGTGCACATTCCTGCAACTTGTTTGTCGGTTGTAAACGATTTACAGCCTTATTCTGATTATGATTGCTTTCATGCTTTTTTGTATCCCACCATACAGATCTTAAGTGTTTAAATTGAGCAGCATATGTAAGAAATAACCGCACAGCATAGCCGTGTGGTAAGACAATTATTACCACATGGTCATGTGATCTTGTTCAGCCAATCACAGCACTTAATTTATCCATTTATATAAAGGAGAATAATGTTCTATTTTTTTTTTTTTTTTTTTTTATATATCCAGTCTAAAGGCACTGAGGAGACACGACACCGAAAAGCATCTCAGCTAACAAGGAAAAACAGCAAAACTGAAAATGATAAAGAGGTTAGTTAAAAAACATTCACAAGTAATGAACAACCCTCTGTCCACATTGCTTTAGAATTGGGCTCACATTTAATGGTGGGTGTTCAGATAACATATTTATGGTTCAAGTTTTTATGTTATATTTCATTTTTTGCCGTTTTAATTATGTGGGTGTTCTGTTTCAGCAGCTTTGGTGGGCCTAGTTGATGCAGGATCTTATTAAAATATTGATTCAATTAAACTTAGAACCAGGTGCTAAAGTGCTTAAATTTTTCCTATTAAAATGTGAATTGGCCCTCCATTATGTGAGTTTTCTATCCCCTAGCAGATTACTAGCCCAGCATATGTGTATAAAATTATCATCTAAATTTGACACAAAACACGAAAAACAGGAGGCAGCAATTAATTAAATTTCAAATGAATGCAACAGAAATGCCATTATTTGACTATTTTTACTATTCATATATTGTTTGTTAAAGTTGTAATTTTATAAGTACTAATCAGCTGAACTCACCTGAAGTCTATAGATTCTGATAAGGTGCATGTGTATATCTTGCTTTCCAGTAAGATATCCCCTTTATTGATTTTATTTGACCTGCATATAAAATTAGTTGTTTAGTCAGACATTTCTTTGTATTTTATAAATCCCGACATTTTTGTGGTGGATGAAATTCAGCAAACAGATTCATATACAGTATGATCTAGTGTGTGTGTGCGGGAGGGAAATAATATGCTATTGGGGTGATGTTTAGACATTCGGAAACTGGGTACTTAAGTAATCCAGTGTTTACATGCTGTCGAGCAGGGCTGTCCAACGTATGACGCTGTCATACATGGTTCAGTAATCGTCACAGTAGAGGTCCTTTTAAGTGTGATTTAAAGTTTGCAAGGACAACCTAGAGTCGTAAAATGCTTCACATTTTTTGTTGGGTTTTAATTAGCAGAAAACTACTGAGTCAGTGTCTTAGTGTAGTTCCTTCTATTTTGTCAATTTTTTACTTAACCATTTTTCATATGGTTTGGACTATAGAGTGTTGAATGGTTATTTTCTATTGCAGAGTAGTTGTAGAATCATGCTAGTATGCTTTTTGGTGTCTGGGTAGAAATCATCTGTCCTAGTGGAAGTACTAATAACAATGATGCAATAATAATTTAATACAATAATTCTAATTTCAATCAAGACTTTTAATAATGTTCACAGTGCAATATCTATGGTACAGTTCACTCCACTATACGCAACTATTTCAATGCAAACCCTACTGTACAGTTAACCCTCTTTATACTGCAAGGTAAGGGCCATGGGCAAAAATGGTAAATTAGCGAGGGTGGCGTTATGGTGACACCAAAAAAAAAAAAAAAAAAAAACACACACAACCTACTATGTTTGCAATAAATTCAAACGTTTTATTTTTTTAGTTATACAATTGCAGTATCTCTAGGCCATTTTAATAAAACATTAATCTTTTTTTAAAACTACAGTACTAGTTCTTAACACAACAGTAGGTCTACTAGTGACATTTTATCATCTTTTCCCATCTGTATGAAACATACATGGCTACTTTTAAGGAACAGTTTATACTTATAAATAAATAAATAAATAAATAAACACTCATTTAGTGTCAAATCACCCAAACAACAGTTCCGTAAAAACCAAAAAGCGTACCATGTTTAATTTTATTTTTGTTTTTTGTTTTTTTACTAGTCATTTGAACTTCACTGTTTGTGGCATGACTATAAGCCTGCCGAATACTATCCCCCATTGAACGATGCCATCTATTTATTTCACAAAGCAATTTAAGAGTATTCTTTTTTAGCAGTTGAAAAAAAAAACACTTTGAATATGTACAGGCAAACACCTTTTTGTAAACAAAAAGTAAAAAAAATAAAAATAAAATATTCTGCTGTTTTACAAAACTGCAGCTTTAGTTTGTGAGCCATCATTTGTGCAAAACTTACATGTAAACAAACACATTTCTTACCATACTTTTTTTTTTTTTTAACATTTACTGTGGTTTGTAAAAGTCACTTATTTTAGACTGCGTCAAGCCTTTTCAGGTTAAAGCAATCCACCTGTTCCATCAAGGTAAGCCATTTGTTTTTATTCATTACAATGTCTCAGATTGTTCTTCAATTAACAGTATATGCCTCACTTAGGCGAGAAAACATTTGCGATGTCTTGCTGACTTGCTTTCTTATTTTCAGATGCATACATTCAGATTTATGCCTTTTGCTCTAGTTTTACATGTAGAATCGACTCGCCATTTTGTACTTTATGTTTTGCTTTGGGAGCGGGAGTGTTGATGACATTGGTATGAACGCTCAGTTAACAACGAATTAGGAAAGCAAGTCAAAGGTTAACTGCGTAACTTTGTTGTTTTAATTAGCCATGATTATTTCGCTAGCGCTATAATGAGGGAAGCTACAATGCTTACATTTATGTTTGCTTGGCTGGGGAAGTTGGTGGGTGGTGGACAGCAGGGTGGCGATATAACAGGTAAAACTAGCACTGTTTATATTGGTAACATTTGTTCAGCGAGAATAGCTGGCAGTATGCAAGGGTGGCATTATGAAGGGGAGCGGTATAATGCGGGATAACTGTATTTCCATCTTCCTTGCAAGGAAATCCAAGCATATTCCATCATAACTTTAATATCACCAGGAATCTTTATTTGCATGCTGAATTTAGAAACAAAATGTAAAGATGCTATATCTAAATTTTCATTAAATTTGTAATATCTTAGGAATTGCTGGTAATGAGTATTTAGGGGAGGATGTATGGATACGTGCAAAGTGATTTGCGGCTGCAAAACATCCATATTGCGGCCAAAATCTGCGTTATGCACGTGCATACCGTCTTTAGCAGCCTCCGCAGGCCATCCGAGACCTAATAGCTGAATTTCACATTTTCATCACCTGGTTGACTGTCCTCCAGGTAACACCGACAGCATTGACTTTCTCCACTATAGAGGACCATATGGCCTCTTTGGTAGCATAACTGATGTTTCCAAATAACTCAGTTTCATGCTGAGTGACCTCAGCCATAAGGACTCATAACTCCTCCTCAGAAAACTTTTCTTGTCCGTGTGCCAAGAGGACTTTGCTGCCCTTCTTAGTTTGTTTTGATTTTCGTGTTCCACAAATCTCGTTCAGCGCCTACTGCTCCCTGTACTCCTAATTCACGTCACCTCTGGGCTGTAAGTCCTGCCGCTAAATACCCAGATGCACAGGCGGCGCTCATTGCAACCCTCATTATCATGATTGCAGCCCATTATTTGTGTGTGTTGAGTAATTTGAATTGCTCTTAAGCTTACATTGGCCGCTGTGCAAAATAATTGCCTGGCTGCTAGGAAATTTAGATTTTGCAGCCACAATTGTTTGATTTATGCCGATGTTTAAATCAGCCCCTTAAATTTTAATATACTGTTTAAGTTGTGCCAGGACACATCCATCAATGGACCCTGTCTTTAATCAATAATGGCTATTTTTGTTTCTTTCTTGGAAGCCTGCAGAGGTTCCTGAAGCAGAGGTATTGTCTTTTAATCAACTTGCCTTTTAGTTAATATTGTACATTGAAAATGTTTGTGAAGTGAGCATAATTGTATTTTATAAAATGTAAAATGGTAACCATGTATTCTCTGGACCTGAACCGTCATACTGTGCTTGTTAATTAAGACAGCACTTTTGATTAAAGTCCTAATATCTAATATTGCTTCACAAGCACAGGGACAAGATGTGTTAGAAAACAAGCATTCATGCACAGAGTAAATCATCTCTGAATAAATACAATGCAAGGCTTAATGTATCACATTCAAATGTAAAAAAAAATAAATAATTAAAATCTTGACTTGGACCCCACCCTACAAGGCTACTAGAAAGCACATGAGTGTTCCTGACTTGCAAGTCTGATTTACACCTTTTCATAATATCTGCATTTCTCTATTTCTTGAAAGCCTGCAGAGATACATGAGGCAGAGGTACTGTTACATTTTTATATCACTGCAGGGCATGAAACAAGGCAAGATTCCCTATTGCAACTTGAATAACAATGACTATAATTAAACTGCATGGAGAAAAGCTGGGTAATCCTCTTGTTGACTATTGAATCTACTGTAGAACTATTAGAGCAATCAACTATTAATAAACAAAACACTAAAATACCTTACTGTCAGTAATAAATACATTAAATAAAAAAAGAAATAGGAGTTGTTCAATCACCTTTGAGGCATACATTTCCTAAAGCGTTAGATAGGAGTAGATAAATATGCAACCTCTGTGATGTGTTCTTCTTATGTCATGCCCTGCACTGATGTATTGTGTGAATTTGATGTGATTGTGTCACACATAACAACTGAAGTCATAGGGATTTCAGCAAGGTTGTTCATACTGTTCCAGTAAGTGACAAATTGGTCATGATAAATGTGAAAGTATCTTTGTGACATTTTAACAATGTCTTTTACTGCCCTCGTTTGCACGTCTTTAGCCATGGGGGCGTTTTTACTCTAAAACAAGTGATTGTAAACCTCTTAAAGTCAAGAGTGATATAACATAGAAAAACTGTTAACATTGAATTTTGAAGTTACTTGCTTTTATAATTACGTTGGAATTAAATAAGTTCTCATTTTTGGCAAGGCTTTAACGGTACATTAAGGTCCTGATGGGTTACACAGGTCCTGCTACTGTGTATCCCGCTGTTGTTACTGTCCTGATTGACTAATTTGTATGAGACGTATTAAGACCAAAACATCATTCAAATTGACTATTTTGTGAAAAGGCAAAACCAAAATAAGGTTGTGTTATTTAGTGGTTCTGTGGCTTTAGTTGAGATCATACTATCCATAGTAATAGTGACTTTGCTTTTGTCATCCTTTCCTCTCAATGGGTTGTGGAAAATTGCCTCTGTTTTGTTGCTTATTTATTGCCTCCTCTTTCCATATCGAAGGATACTTTTTCACAGGTAAGACTGAGAGATTGTTGTGTTGTGTAATTATGTACAGTGTTCAATTTTCAAACAATGATATGGATGGAAGACACACTCTTTCCTGCTTCTGATCCAGTTATTTATGGGAACTAAATGCATCACTAATAAAAACTAGACTAAGTTGTCAATATTTTTTTTAAGCATGAGAGTCCTGCAAGAATACCTCGGCCTTCCTCTGCAAAAGGACAAAGAAGACGCCCCAAACCTGGAGGGCAAGGTATTGCATCTAAACTTTCAACTCCAATTACGGTTTTTAACTCTTACAGTATTTTGCCAGAGGATTACATTGTAAAAGAATGTTTACTTGTTATGTCTACAAAAATAAATTGTCGGCACAAAGAGAAATTAGTTTAAACTACTAAGTACTGCTGGATTTAGAATGAGTTTGTGCCAGGAACAAGTATCGTGGTCATTGTTCCGGTGACTAATGTGTTTTTTTGTTTTTCTTGGATCAGGATCTCAAAGCTCCAAGACAGATATAGCAACATTTTCAGGGAGCGTTGAGATAGCACAGCGTTTAGGTAAGGGAAAGTATGAGGCTAGGAAGAAAATGTATAGACATAGGCTGCGTCCCAACCCGCACCCTTGCTCACTCATTACCTTCCCTTGAGGGGCAGAAGTACTGTGTTGGCCATCTTAAGGGTTTTCTCAATTCCTTAGGGTGAGTGTACAAAACAGCTGACTTCTGCGGAAGTGTTTTTGTGCTGAAGTCCCAGAACTCTTTGCGTTAAAGGCGGAGACAAGTGGGAACAATTTGCAAATATGTCGGACGCAGCTGCGCATAAATATAATGTAAATATAGTTAGCCAGGAAATTGCAGATATTGCTAAGATATTTAACAAGCAGATTATTTGAGAAATATATGTTGTATTGAGTCGCTTAGCTAATAAAATTAATCTTCTTAAATCTATGATCATGATTTAAATATATGATTAGAAAGTAAAGCGACAAATCTTTTCAGTACATATCGATTGCTGGAATTAATTATCTATCAATTAATTAATGAACTAGATAAATAGCTATACGCTACTTGTCAAAATCCTTGCCACAGTTCTTTGGAACAGGAGTAGTGCAAATGGTGCAGCCATTCTTCCAAACTACAATGTGACAAAAAAAGATTGTGTAGTCAGAGATAAAGGTGCTGAATGATGATGATGCTGAAGTGCGTCCCATTTAACACTTTTAGTTTCACCCTACTCCCTCTCTCATCCATGTGCACACTCTGTGATGTCAGTAAAACGTCACGCCAAGTGTACATTTGTTGAAGGGTGTAGGGTGCAAGGGAGTGGTTTGGTACGGAACCTTAGAATTGGTCTTTGACCTGGAATATAAGCTGGGGTAAGTAATGCACTTTTTCCCCAAAGATGTAACCCCCACAATAGGAAAATAGTGCAGAACTTGCAGCACAGTTAAACAAACACTTTGCTAACATACCGACTCTTATGTCAGACAGCGTATAATATACATGACTACAAATACCAGAAATCTAGCATCATACCTTGCATGTTTGTACAGAAATGAAAGAACACATGCATGCGATGCAGATACTCCACGGTACTTGCCTTCACGCACACTACTTTTGGATAATACTTTTTAAATCCATGAATTTCATCTTGAAATTGAGCTATTTTGTGCTATGTTTGTGCTTTTGATTTTGTTTCACAGTGCAAACAATACATACAGTACCTATTAAAAGAAACATACATTTGTCTTAGTATTTCTAAATTCAGCATTATTTAGTGTTTAATAGTTTTGGATGATCGTACCTATTACGATACACTATATCATGCAAAAAAAAAATACATGCTGAATTGACACACCTCTGACCAACACAATGGAAAGCTGACTCTTGTGACCAAAGAATGTTTGTTAATTAATTATTTTTAGATTTGACCTTTGTCTTTTTAATACAGTTCAGCCAAATATTTATGGGTACCAAAGTACCAGTCAAGTGTAAACTGCCATGTAGGTGTCAGTCCTAGAAAGAAAAGTAAAACAAAACAAGCTCTGTATCCTTAGAAACACTTTAGTGGCGAATGGCATGTATGGTCTTGTTTTATTCAATAGTTGTGACAAGTAAACATTTGTATTCCATGTACTAAAGCTTTTCCTTTCTTTGTTCAGTTTACCTATATGAACAGTTTATATGAAAAACATGAAATGCCCTTGGTATAGGGCAATTCAACACAAAGATTCGACATCTTTCTTATTCCCCTTACAGTGATGTGTATGGATTTTGATTAATATTGTACTCATTTCCTGTTATTATTATTTTCAGATGAATCTGACAGTGATGGAGGTAAGAAATCTACTTTCTTGTTCCTGAAAAGATATGAGGGGACACGTATTAAGCAGGACTCAGGCACAGGAATAGCATGTGTCCATGTCCAGCTTTGAAAGACTGCATTTGCACAGGCATGGAATCATGCAGGGATACAGAATTCTGCTTAACACCGGGAATGTCTTGCTTTGAGATGGTCAAAGCGGAGAAACAGAAAATAATTAACTGAAAGCAAATATGTGTTTGTTCACCTTTATCCCCCACTGTTTTATTTTGAAGGTACTCCGGTACTGAAACGTTGTGTAAATATAATTGTGTTTCTTTTAAAGGGATTGCAAGTGTGCGGTTTCTTTTTTTTTTTTTTTCCTTTTAAGAAACTTTAACCTTCCAGCTGCTTATCCAGTGATTTCGACGTGCTGCACAGGCTAGTCACAATTTGTGCAGTACTCACTGCTGTCTTTTCCATGACAAAAATGCCAATGTTTTCAGGGCCGAAATAATTCAGTGTAATTCATGTGTTAAAAGAGCACAACTGTCTCTTGGCTGTTTCGGCAGTACAATGTCATAATGGAAAAATGTTATACAGCACTGTCTATCGCTACAATGTACATATTATATACAGTCTTATAACACAGTATGTTAAAATGTTGCCCTCTTAATCCACAAAACCAACGAAATACATCCTATGTAGCCTATATTTGACATTTTTATTTGTAGTGTTCTGTGGAACACAGGCAATCATTTATCCTGGATAAAAATTACAGTACCTGAAAGCAGATATACGCGTTTATCATGTTTCTCACATAGCACTACTTGTGGTCTGCTCCATTTATATTGCGATTTAGACACACTGTCTGCTTTCAGTAAACGTTAAACTTAACATGTGCTGAGACACTTAGTAAAGTTAGCACCATTAAGTAAATATGTTTTTTATATCAAGTCCCTCCCTCGCTTTATTAGGGGAGAGAATTTGAATACATTTCCATTATTAATTGTATGTAAATGACTCTGGCATGGTATCTTTTTGCACACAATTAACTTCGTGTGCAAAGTCATTTGCTGCTGTTTAGTGAATATAGCAGGTGTACAAAGCACACAGTAACAGGCTTACTGCGTAGTAAACTGGTTACCGCTGTTTAGTGCATGAGGCCCTATATCTTCAGATATACTTCAGGTGGTATGCATGCTACTGGCTTTCCTTTTACATATATATATATATATATATATATATATATATATATATATATATATATATATATATATATATATTTATTTTAAAGCATTTGAATGTTATGTTATATGTGGCCTATTTACAGATTTGTGGATAAGGTTTTGGATTATTTTATCATGTATCATTTTCAGAGGCAGAAATCCTTTCTTCAGACAAGTCCATGCCATTGGAGAATGGTGAGGCTGTTGATGCCATGCCCACTCACAGGTCTGTTCTCATCTACAGTATTTAATTTTCTACAACAGCACAATACGTGAAGGGTAGGCCATTTTAACACAACTTGCTATTGCTTCAGGGCAGCTCTCAGTTTAATGCAATTAGTAGTAATGACCCTCCTCTGCTAGAACTTTGTAAACATGGTTAATTTAGCATGAATCGGTTCAACAACACAGCATGAAAGAGTTGGTTGAAAGAATGTATGAGCAGGCTTTTTGATATTTTAGTTTTGTTGCCCCTGGGATCTGGAATCAATTGACTAGAACATTTTAACTGCCGAACCCCACATAGAAGAGAGTTGTGGCATAAACTAGGGGTAGAATGACTACTAATTTGACAGAGGTGATTTGAAAATCATACAGTAGGTCAACTAGTCTCTAAGTATATTAATAAATCATCTATTTGATAATGTTTGGTGCTCTGTTTGTGAACATACAGTTTTATAACACATTGCCATTTTTGCACTATTTTAAAACTGCTTGGAATGTTTTCAAGCTTTTTATTAATGCTCTAAAATGTCATTTATGTGGTAATGGATATGCAATCGCAAGTGTACTGTCCATCTGTAACTTTACAATTATGTGACATGATTAGTGGACTACTCGTTTCTGAGGTGAACGCTCACTTCTCTATTCGTCTAGTTGACTATTCGGTGTTACCCTTGGCGTAAGCTGTCTGATTATTGTGTAAGAGATGATAAATAAAAAAGTATGTTGTATTTGTATTTACAGGTCTCCTAAAAGTGAATGACATTTGGTTTTGTGTTCATGACCAATGATTACTATTCTATATATTTTTGTGTAACAGATACTACCCCATTGTAAAGCAGTTTACTCCATTTCAGTCTTTTCCTTGATCCCAATTAGTCCTGAGATTAATTGGACATTTCCTCGAAGGTATAGTTAATTATGCTTATAATAAATCCTAAATGCAATTCACTGGGACTCTTATCTGTTACACTGACATACTTGATATGCCGGCACCTTTGTATATAAACATTCCAATATTCTCAGATTACACGTTTCCCATTTGTAGTTTGTAAAAGCACATGATTGTAATGTTAGTCCCTGTGGATCTCCAAGTAATGCTTGTGTGTCTGTTTTTTGGTGTATTAGGAAAATACCAAGGCCAAGTAGTGCAAGGCCAGCACCACCAAGAGTCAAACGTCAAGATAGTGCTGATGTGCCAAGTGTAGAAAGGTAAGCCAGTAGTGTATTATTTCAGTAGGCAGTTCGGTATTACTTTTTTTTATTATCATATTTGTACATCTTCATTTGTATCACAAGTGTTTGATTTAAATACAACAAATGTAGTTTTGTCTCCAATATATTGCATTGTTTTATTGAGTTGTCCATTGAGAAATAGCAGAGCAAATGTGTTTGATTGAAGCATAGGTTCTTGTGAGTTTGAGGCTCTTGGCATGTATATCTACAACTCGGAGTCAGAAACTGTTCAGCAGAAAATAACTTCTGAAAATGAACAGATCAATTGTAAACTATGCAGGGGATTTTGAGACCAGTGGCATTTCCTACATTTGGGACAATTTGGTTCAAGCAAACATTAAACTGAACACATTACTGTTTTTACACCTATACAATCCTACTAAATTATGTTGCGTGTTACTGCTAAATTTTAATACATAATCCAGGGATGTCTCAACCAGAGTGTGCATTTCATATCCAATTATTTTAATTACAGTGGAACCTATATCCCTTCAATATTGCTATATACATACATTGGGCAAATTACAGTGAATTACTATTTTTAAAAATGTCTAAACACATTGCATTTAGATCCTCTTCAATTTAGCTAAATTAAATAGAAGGCACTGTGTTTTAGTGGATGGATTGGTGAAAGTGCATGGAATATGAAAATTAGCCCATTATGATGTATCCACGTTTCCGCTGTCTCTAGGATCGGTAGTGGAAAGCCTTTGACTGCTGTGATCGTGGATGGGAAAAAGGACTCTGACGACGAAGATAATGATGAGCTTTTTGTTGTGGAGGAAGCAGCTCCACTTCTTCCAGACCTGCCTAAAATGGAAATGGTTAGTCTGCCAATGATAGATATACTGCACCTGAAGGACTCTGTATCAACTACATATGAGGAGGAAAAAACAATATACTGTAAATGAATCCTTACCTTTTTATGAAATAGGTCAACTGTAAAAACTAGTATATCTGCAGTGCTCCACACAACAATTTCACAAAGTAGTAGGAGTGACTCTATACCTTTCAGTCCTTCTGTAGCTGGTCATATTTTTGCATGAAAGTTAAGGAAATTATGATTAAGTGAATAAGTATATCTCTGTATGTATTTTAGGGTTGACTGGTAATTTTATTTTTAAAAAAGACACTGTTGCAAAATATTAGGTACTAGTAAAACATCTGACACATTTAAATAAACCTAGTATAAGGATAATTGCCATTATTAAGGAAGAATGCAAAACTGAAAACAGCATAACAAAATACAATATAATAATGTTATCCAATGAACACTGTTGGATGTTATCATTCAATTTGCCCCTTCGTGTCAAGTTTTACCTCTTTAAACAAATTATTGCCATCAGAAAAAACAAAACAAAACACTTTCTTTTTAGGAGCCGGCAGTGGAGTTGAAAGAGGATGAGAAACATGGTAAGTGGTACCTAAGGATTCATTTATTTTCAAAAGGAACTTAAGGGGTGATACTTGAAATTATCAAACCAGAATACTTGTTTCTATGTAAACCCAAGTTGTTATTGTTTTCTTTAAATCATTCCCGTTTTCATTCATATAAAATTAAGTGAGTGCTTCTGAAGGTCAACAATACTGTGTTTGCGCAAACTACAGGAATTGCTGATACATTGAGGTAAAGCCTTTCATTAAGATTTTATGGAGCTGCTTCCTGTGTGTGTTCACTCCTGATTTAGCTAATCACAAATCACAGTAGATTACCTCTGCCCAGCACCTGTAGCATCTCAACCTTCGCCAGGTATAGTAGAGCGTACTTGATGGCTTAATAAATATATATTTATATAAATTTCCTTTCTCCATTTTTAGGTGGGCTGGTGAAGAAAATTTTAGAAACAAAAAAAGATTATGAGGCTTCACAACCTTCGTCGAAGTCAAAAGAACAGGTAAGGTTACATTTAACAACCCCAGGTCCAGAAATTCCTTCCCCATATTATCAACCTTTATTTTTGGGAAATTGGCTGATGCAGTTGTGGTAACATTGCCATATTTTGTTCACAAGGTGGTGCTGTTGCTATTGTACATAGTTTGGCTACCTCGCAATGTCAATATACAGTAGTTCCTCAATAAATAGTTTTCATATCTGTTGGTTTACAGTAACAGCCAGTGTCTGTTTCAGACAGTAAAAAATGTTTGGCATGTGGGTCTCTGACAAAGTGGTGAGTGCAGTGCCGTGCAGGTACAAATCACACAGACAATTGCTTTCAGGTGCAGGGGTGTTTATTGACAATAATAACAATATTCAGAGCCCTAAGACATACACCTGTAAATAATAAATGCTGGAGTGATACAGCGGCATGTATCCCTCGTAAAGGTAATCCCTGGCTTTGACCCACAACCAAAAGTCCAGGTTTTACAAATGCCCACACTAAACACGAAGCACAAACACAAGACAGTGAGTGAAATTAAGTGCTAGTGGTGATTACAGTACTCCATGAAATGCTGGGGTGAAAAGTGATGTCCGGGTTAATGCTGGCTTGTACTCCAGCTCCGGATCGTGTTACTGATAGTCTAAAAAGACAAACAACAGTTACAGCTGACACTACAAACACAAAACAATCACTGTTCTCAGCAATACGTTTACTCCTTTTAGGTTAACTCCAGCCTTTTACAAAGGAGCAGATTAATTTACACCCCTATTTTATACCCTTGCTTATGACGCCTTGGTTAATGAGCACGTCTGCTCCTCCAATGCGTGATGCCACGCCGTTTGTCATTCGGGTCATTGAGTTCGGGAACCGTAGCTCTGTCCCCTTTCTATCCGGCCGACTTTCATCTACCCACGGGAACAAAGTGTAATTCCTTTTAGTTCAGGGTACTCTGATCCCTTTATCTAGTACCCTGTCAGGTCGGGAGGGAGTTCTAACACCAAGTGTCATTCAATCTCTGTCACATATCCCACCGCTCAGAGTGGAGCCAAAGGAATACTCGGCTAAATCTATCTTTCTCATTACTCTCCCCTCCTGGGAAAAATAGTATGCATTTTGGTGTTCTTTCCCTGCACGGTGTACCATATGGTACATGAAGGGCTGCAATGCCAGATACCACCGAGTTATTGAGGCATTGCTGTCCTTCATTGCGCTTAACCACCTGAGTGGGGAGTGGTCAGTGACAAGATTAAATGAGTGCCCTAGCAGATAGTATCTCAAAGAGTGAGTAGCCCAATTGATGGCCAAACACTCTTTTTCGACAACGGAGTTATTGTTCTACCCATTTACCATTTGGGACAAGACTGCACCTAAGCCGACATCTGACGCATAGGTGTGGAGGATGAATGTCTTGGTGAAGTCTGGTGTGATTAAGATGGGGGCCTGGCAAAGTCTCTACTTAACAATATCAAACACCCCCTGACATTCTTCTGACCACTTAGTGGAATTTGTTGTGCTCTTCCTGGTGAGGTCAACTAAGGGATTAACCACTGTGGCACACTCGGGGATAAAGAGGCGGTAAGAACAGGCTAACCCCAGTAGAGACCTCACTTGAGCCTTGTTCTTGGGGATTGCCGCGTCCAAGAATTCAAAACCCTCATCGCCCGTTTTATGGTCGTAAAACATGCGCAATCCTTTTATAAATCTGGGCCTCTGTGTGGCACAGACCCTCCCCCCCTCCAAAAAAAAGCAAATTAAAAACAGAATTACTTTGATCTTAATGAGGCCTTGAAAATAATCAACTGTACTCTGCGGGTTGGATGATAATCAATAACTGAAAAAGTCATTATCAGCTAAATATGATCATGATAATCCTGTTTATCTTCAATCATGTTTTAGCTCTCATGAATAGCTTTTCTACCCAGTTAGTTGTCCTTCCTCTCTTACACACACTTTCTTTTTTCTGTCTGTTTTCTTTTTTGCTTGTTTACTTTAATTCAATCCCTCCCTCTATTGTGGGAGAGAACAATGTTATGGCTATATTATAAAAAGCAATTTCCCCATGACCAGTTACATTTCAAAATACATGTTTGTTTCTGATACCCAGTATAATTACATGGCTCTTAACTTTGTCAGTTGTTTTGCATGAAAGCTAGTGTACAATTTGTCTTAATAGTATAACAAAACTAGACAATTCTGAACTTGCTCTTACCCAATACAAGTTAGGGGTTATTAAAGACGGTTTCTCTGGATCGCTGGAATTTTTTACAAACAGTATAGGGTGCAGTTTTAATTTTTCATTTTTCATTATGTACCTGATGTTAGCACTTTGCATAGCATGTAAAATATTAATGTTAGATTTTTTAATAATCTTTAATCATCTCTTTACAGATATGTAAATCATAGCAATTGCTTGCTTTTTCCAAGGTTTTTGTTTTGCATTGAACTATTACCAGAATAAATCTGCATTGCAGCTAAAGGAAGCATTTCTCAGCACTATGGTTTATTTAGGAAACCCTTTCCCCTTCATGTGCTGTCTGAAGGGCTCTAATGATTTCCTTCCTGACTTGAAAGAGCTGAAGGTCAGTGTAATAAAGAAATGATATTCTTTCATTCTGGGCTAACACCAAAGGCTTGACATTGTAAATCTTAAGTGTTCTAACTCACCCCTGCATTGTATACAATCTTGCTGTTGTGTTCTGTCAGGTAGTTAGCAGAAAATGGATACTCGAGCCCCCAGTCTGATAAAAGGGAAAGAAATGCTGATTTATTGCCTTGCTGCTAGTTGGCAAAAGGGTTGGAACAATACTGCTGTTAGAGCATGTTTTAAAAGGCAGATTTAAAGACTTTTATTCCTGGGGGCAATTTAAAATCAATTAAATAGTAAAAATAGTGAAAGTTGGGCACTAAGTGGGTCAGTGGGGTCTTTTTTACGTTTGAACTCAGCATTTGCAAGAGAACTAAATATGTGCATCAACCAGAATCTGCCTGGTTTCTGGTGTATAACTTGCACTTTTCCTGACTAATCCAGAAGTGACACGCCACACACATGACTTCCCTGCTTTGTTTGTTTCCACCTTTTCCAGGCTTTACAATGGGTTTAATTAGCCATAGCATGTAGGTAACAAGCTAAGGTAAGCTTATAAAAACAAATATCTTTAGGATAACCCTTCATAACTTGTCTTAGTGTCTGACACTTGCATCTCATATAAAATGTTAATCTACGATTCAAGGACAGGCAGGTTTTAACCAGTTTTACAGTCAAGTGTAACAGATTAATTGAGTGTCAATGCACCGGAACTATATTCAATTAATCCTAGGCCATTTCAACTGTGCCACGCACACCTGCTGATTATTTTGAGCCTAAATTCAGCAAACTTTCCAGGGCATTTAGCCCTAAAATTCCAAACTTAAAGATTCATGCAAAAAGCATGAAGCTGCATCCTGTTTACATGGACTCCATGTGTTGCTTAATTATATCACATTCTGGAACACAAAGATCCTCAACTGCTGAAAATGTTACATACAGCTGCAGGCAATCCACAGAATCTCTCTAATCCTGTTTGGTTCAGTTAATTAGGGCTCATAATGCTAAGTAGTTTTAATTACATTTTAATGATGTGGTGTTGCACGACTTGAAGGTGCAGGACCATATTGCCATAGAAGCAATAATTCTCTAAACCACCTCTTGTGCACAAAAAATGATAAACTTTGGAGATAGTTAGGTTCTGAGTACTGCGTTCATTACAACAATTAAACGTAGGCTTATTTAGCTCGATAAGGACGTGTGTGTGTGTGTGTGTCTCTCTCTCTCTCTCTCTCTCTCTCTCTCTCTCTCTCTCTCTCTCTCTCTCTCTCTCTCTCTCTCTCTCTCTCTCTCTCTCTCTCTCTCTCTCTCTATATATATATATATATATATATATATATATATATATATATATATATATATATATATATATATATATATATATATACAGTGCCTTGCAAAAGTATTCAGACCCCTGACCAATTTTCTCACATTACTAAATTACAAATGGTACATTGAAATTTCGCTCTGTTCGATATTTTATTTTAAAACACTTAAACTCCAAATCAATTATTGTAAGGTGACATTGGTTTTATATTGGGAAATATTTTTAAGAAAAATAAAAAACTGAAATCTCTTGCTTGCATAAGTATTCAACCCCTACACATTAATATTTGGTAGAGCCACCTTTCGCTGCAATAACAGCTTTAAGTCTTTTGGGGTAAGTATGTACCAGCTTTGCACACAGTGTCGGAGTGATTTTGGCCCATTCTTCTTGGCAGATTTGCTCCAGTTTGTTCAGGTTGGTTGGACGACGCTAGTGGACTGCAATTTTCAAATAGTGCTACAGAGTATCAATGGGATTGAGATCAGGACTTTGACTCGGCCACTGTAGGACATTCACCTTTTTGTTCTTGAGCCACTCCAGTGTTGCTTTGGCCTTGTGCTTGGGATCATTGTCCTGCTGAAAGGAGAATTTCCGCCCAAGCTTCAGTTTTTTAGCGGACTGAAGCAGATTCTCTTGCAGTATTTTCCTGTATTTTGCTCCATCCATTCTTCCTTCAGTTGTAACAAGATGCCCAGTCCCTGCTGATGAGAAGCATCCCCACAGCATGATGCTGCCACCACCATACTTCACTTTATGGATGGTGTGTCTTGAGGCATAGGCAGTCTTAGGTTTGCACCACACACAGGGCTTTGAGTTTTGGCCAAAAAGCTCTATCTTGGTCTCATCTGACCACAAAACCTTTTCCCACATCGCAGCTGGGTCACTCTTATGCTTTCTGGCAAACTCCAGACGTGCTTTCAGATGGTACTTTTTGAGTAACGGCTTCTTTCTTGCCACCCTCCCATACAGGCCAGTGTTTTGCAGAGCTCTTGATATGGTTGACTGGTGCACCATTACTCCACTCCCAGCCACTGAACTCTGTAACTCCTTCAAAGTGATTGTCGGCCTCTCTGTGGCTTCTCTCACAAGTCTCCTTTTTGTTTGAGGGCTGAGTTTTGAGGGATGGCCTTTTCTTGGCAGTGCCTGGGTGGTGTGATGCAGCTTCCACTTCCTGATTATTGATCCAACTGTGCTCACTGGGATATCCAAACACTTGGATATTATTTTGTACCCTTTCTATAATCTATGCATTTGTATTACTTTATCTCAAACTTCTGTAGAATGCTTTTTGGGCTTCATTTTCCTTCAGATTCACAGCCTTACCGATGATCCTTCAACAGTGAGGTTTTTATCCAGAAAATGTTACAGCAACTTTAATGGTTCACAGGTGGAGGCCAATGGTAAGGTAATTGTGTCCTCGTTAGAGCAATTTCTTTCATCAGTGCAAACTGGGAGCTTCCACAGCACAGGGGTTGAATACTTATGCAAGCAAGATAGTTCAGTTTTTTATTTTTCTTAAAAATATTTCCCAACATAAAACCAGTGTCACCTTACAATAATTGATTCTTAGTTTCAGTGTTTAAAAATAAAATACCAAACAGAACGAAATTTCGATGTACCATTTGCAATTCGGTAATATGAGAGAATTAGTCAGGGGTCTGAATACTTTTGCAAGGCACTGTGTGTATATATATATATATATATATATATATATATATATATATATATATATATATATACACACACACACACACACACACACACACATGCACACACACTGCCCAAATTTAAACCTAAAACAATAGCTTTTTTTTTTTTAATTATAAACCAAAAAAGTAGGCTTATAAATAGCATGATTCCTGACACATATATATATATATATATATATATATATATATATATATATATATATATATATATATATATATATATATATATATCACACACACACACACACACACACACACACACACACACACACACACACACACAGTGGCTCTCAGAAGTATTCACCCCCCCTTGGACTTTTCCACATTTTATTGTGTTACACCATGGAATTAGAATGGATTTAAGTTTTTTCCACTAATCAACACAAAAAAAGTCCATGATGTCAAAGTGAAAAATAAAATCTACAAATTGTTCTAAATTAATTACAAATATATAACAGAATAATTGATTGCTTAAGTATTCATCCCCTTTGCTATGACACACCTAAATAAGCTCTGGTGCAACCAGTTGTCTTTAGAAGTCACATAATTAGTTGAATGGAGTCCATCTGTGTGCAATTAAGGTGTTTCACATGATTTCAGGTTAAATACACCTGTCTCTGGGAGATCCCACAGTTGGTTAGTACATTTCCTAACAAAAACTACATCATGAAGACAAAGGAACATTCAATGGAAATCCAGAATAAGGTTCTTCAAAAGCACCAATCAGGGGTAGGATATAAGAACATTTCCAAGGCATTGAATATCCCCCGGAGCACAGTAAGAAATGGAGAGAATAAGGCACAACTGTGAATCTGTCTAGAACAGGCCGTTCTCAAAAACTGAGTAACCGGGCGAGAAGGGCACTAGTCAGGGCGGCCATCAAGAGGCCTGTGGCAACTCTAAAGGAGTTACAGTCTTCCACGGCTGAGCTGGGAGACACTGTGCATACAGCAACAATAACCCGGGTGCTTCTCAAAACTGGCCTTTATGGGAGAGTGGCAAAAAGAAAGCCATTGTTGAAAAAAACTCACATCAAATCTCGGCTAGAGTTTGCCAGAAGGCATATGGGAGACTCTGAGACCAAGTGGAAGAAGATTATATGGTCTGATGAGACCAAAATAGAGCTTTTTGGCCTCAACGTTAAGTGCTATGTTTGGCGCAAGCCTAACACCGCACATCCTCCTGAGAACACCATCCCTACTGTGAAGCATGGTGGTGACAGCATCATGCTATGGAGATGCTTCTCTGCGTCAGGGCTTGGAAAGCTTGTGAAGATAGAGGGCAAAATGGATGCAGCAAAGTACAGAGAAATCCTGGAGGAAAACCTGCTGAAGTCTGCAAGAGACCTGGGACTTGGGAGAAGATTCATCTTCCTGCAGGAGAATGACCCCAAACATGCAGCTAAAGCCACACTGGAGTGGCTTAAAAACAAAAAGGTCAATGTCCTGGAGTGGCCCAGTCAAAGCCCAGACCTCAATCCAATTGAGAATATTTGGAAGTAGTTGAAAATTGCTGTTGGAGCTTGAACAATTTTGCAAAGAATGGGCAAAAATTGCAGTGTCGAGATGTGTAAAGCTGGTACAGACTTATCCGAATAGAATCATAGTTGTAATTGCTGCCAAAGGTGCCTCTACCAAATGTTGACTCAAGGGGGTGAATACTTATGCAATCAATTATTTTCTGTTTTGTATTTGTAATTAATTTAGAACAATTTGTAGATTTTATTTTTCACCTTGACATATGGACTTTTTTTGTGTTGATCAGTGGCAAAAACTCCTCCATTTTGATTCTAAATGTGGAAAAGTCCAAGGGGGTGACCTGAAACCATGCAAGACATAAAAAAAAAAAGAAGAAAAATATCAGATTTTTTTTTTTTTTTTCAGTACACCGGTGTACCACGTAATGTATCACTTGTTGAATAAACTTGTTTATTAATTATCCCATATACTTGTCTTCTGCATAAAAAACACGCATAAAGGTAGCAATTGTCGTTGCAGACAATGTCTGCTGGTATTATTTCTGTAGGACGCTATAGGAATTTGCCCCCTTGCTCTGCCATCTAGACTGGGGTTTGAACTTGGTTAGCAGGCTAGATGACTGATCGTAATCTGTCACTAGAGGGTAAAATGGCAAAGAATTCAGTGTATATTTTGGAAGTGACCTTATCCATGACCCTTGGAAAGTATGTATATTATTATAAGTTTCATTTCAGGGAGAGACTTTATTTAGTTGGCCTCAACGTTTTTAAACAGCTGTGATTTTTTATGCATCATTTTATTTCCCCTTTTACACCATGCAATGCACCCTTGATGAAGGTTTATGGTGAATAAATAAACTTTGTTGTGTAAATTAGCAGCTGGTGATTTGAAAGTGATGCCAGAAGGCAGCCAGGTTCAATCATGCAGAACCTGCACAAAAATAAATAAATCACAGACTGCAAGAAAACGTTGAGAACAGGTCTTTGCGTGGATGCAGTAAACCCTGTATTAAAGACCACCTGTATAGAAGAAACAAATGTCTATAGTGGACACTCCTGACAAATTCAGTATACTGTATTTTCCCTGTTTAATCACTTGTTTCCTAAGACAACTTTAAGAAGGGTTATTGGGGGGGTTCTAGCAGATTTGACTCTAGGCTAATAAATGCCTTCTTTTTACCATTGGGCACCTGTGTGATGTTAATATGCAACATTTGTGTAATCTTTAAACATTTTTTAGTTATTTGTATTTTCTGGCAGTGGTAAAGTACGTTTTTTAATTCTGATTTGCCACTAACACTGAAACGCATGTATTTTTGCTTTCTTTTAAATTAATAATGGTTTATTGTATTTTAGATTAGTTTTGTTTAGGGTAATAGAAAAGTAGAAGCCCAAACAGGGATATAATTCTCATCCTTGAATTTTGAAGATTTATTTTCACAGTATTTTTGGTACATACTGTACTGAGATAGGAGCTTATGTTTCTGGAAATTTGGAATTCCAGGAAGCACTAGGTTCATGTAGCACAGCCATATTATGTTCTTCACAGATAATGTGATTTACATGTAGCCCCAGGCTGTTATACAATTAACAATAAGCATGTCTTTTTGTTTTGTTTTGCATTTGGAGGTAGGCAATGACACAGTGTTTAAATTATGTTTAATGCAATTGTATTGGTTTAAAATAATTTGAAGCTCAAGTCTGTGTTGACATTTAACAAAAGGCAGGGAAAGATGTTTAATTTCTTCCACCTGACAAATACTATGGTGGATTTCAAAAGACTGATCATTTGGTATAAACTAGGTGTAAATGATCAGTAATGTTTGATTTTCTGATATAATTATTTAGAAACCACCGGTAACTGTCTAAATATGTTTGGTGATTGTAGTAATACATCATGTTTATTTATTTTTTTCAATTATAATTTCAAAGAACAATATAAGAAATAGTTAGTCACTAAGCATATTCACTGCCCAGCTTGAGAAGCAATTTCTAAAGCAATAGGTTCTTGGAGCCACCTTCCTCTCACACAGTGCCTTTATCACAGATTTAGGTAATGGGTAAAACAGACAAGATCTGCTTTACTTACTTAAAATAAATATTTTTCTTTGTGCCTCGTGAAAAAGAGGAAAAATAAGGCTGCTCTGGGCTTGTAGATCTTCACAGGCCCCCTATAAATGATTGATTTATTTTGGCCCAGACTCTGCGGGGTAGCTTTTGGGAAGATGAGGTGTAGGACAACTGTTAACAGACCAAAACAGCCTGGTTTCCCATATTGTATTTACAGTAGGTGAATGTCCTGAATAATATTTAGTTAGGTTGGGTGTTTATGGGCTTGAAAATAAACCACCCACATTGCATGAAGCCTTAATCTATCTTAAACCTCTCATTTAAAAGCTGGTGAAAAAAATTAAGAACACGTTTTAGAAATACCAGCTGTTTCCTGTGAAGAGATGGTCTCGGTGGGCTGCTTTTTAGTACCACAGGAAGTCGTAATAATGGGTCGATTTCACATAGGTTACACTATGCTGACTTGGATTATAAGTAACCATGTTGGTTGAATGTGCCCTATGTTGAAATTCTTAAACATCATTGCTTCAGGGTTGGAGCAGCAGCAAGTCTATGAGAGGTGACAGTAACAAAAACTAAATAATGAATGACAATTCATTAAACATTATGGCTGTATTTGGTATCCCCTGTGTTTCCCACTGTAAATACACCCAATATCAATTAATCCCTTTGATTGTGATAATGGGGCACAGGTAGACACTGGAAGCTTGACATTTGTAGGAGCCCCACTGCCTGACATGCACAGGGGATACCAAATAATATAGCCATAGACTAAGATATTGTCAGCTGCCTAATTTGGTATCCTCTGTGTTTCTCACTGTCAATACCAATCTTGTGTGTGTGTGTGTACTGTATATAAAGAAACATATAAACACATATGGTATCTGTAAACAATAACGTTATATGTAATACATTATGCATTTTTAACATAATTTACACGACTCGTGTTTATTGTAGACATAACAGCACAAGCCACAGAGCAACAACATTTGTGAAAACTTTCATTTACTTTCAACTTTCAAGTTTTGAAATCCAAAAAATATATAAAAAATAGACTCTTTTGAAATCGGGACAATCGTTTATAAACAGGTTGGTTGCATAGCTAATACATTAAGCATTCATTATTTAAAGATTGTTTTAAATGAAACAAACTATAACTGATTATACACATGACAAGGAAATCATGCCTTCCTGCTGAAAAATGAGTAAATGATTGTAAAATGCAGCTGACAACTACTGCGCATGAACATCACTTGTATTTTACCTCAGACACGAGCAAAAGAAAAATGAGACGTGCCTGTGGGCCGATCTCATTTTACGCGTGCGCAATGTGCCAGGGGATACATGTTTCTGAGGGGGTACTGAATTAGTACTGAACACCTGCAAACTCACGATGTAACTCAGAAATGACGTCTGATAAAACTTCCACCAACGGGCCGTTTGCATAAATTCCGCTTGCCTCTGAATTAATCAAAATACTGAAGCCTCTCTAAAATGTACAAAACAGTATCCTCACTGGTATTAGTTTCTGCATATTTCTCTATAGAATAATTTTTTGTCGAGGGGTAGTTCTGTAGCTGGGTCGCTACGTTGGGCCTAGCAGCTTCAGCCATGTGAACCTAATAAAATAAAATAAAAACCATTGTAAAAAAACCCGTAAGGCCTAATAATGTTACTTAACTTGTAACTTTTTACATACAAAACAGGTAAAACAACAAGACCCTTTTTAGTTTCTACAGATGGCACAGACAGCCACCGTATTTCAGTTTGTAAATCAAAGCCTTTCATTGGCTGAACAGGTTAACAGGTAACAAGAAGAAATACTGATCTCCCCGATGTGGAAGGGGAGGGAATGGGCGGGGCGGATGGGATTGATTGACAGTGTGCAAGAGCGATAAAAGGCAGATTGAATGGATGAAGCTCATATTTAATGTATGATGCTAGTTTTTAACATTTGACTGTTGCATTTAACATTCAATGGTAGTATTTAACATTCATTACTTGCATTTAATATTAAGTCTTGAATTTATTATTTGATGTTAAAATGTAACATTTGATGCTAAAATTCAATATTCGATACTTGCTTAAATTTAACATATAATGAATTGTCATTCATTATTTAAGTTGTTACTTTCTCCTCCTGTACAAGCCAGATACAGTCAGAGCCTCACGAGTTCCCAAGAGAGAACAAAAGGAATGCTAATTGTTTAATTTCCTTGTTCCATATTGCAATGCGAGTCTGTGACATTTCAAGTGTTTACACTGGCTGCATACGATACTGTAAAGCAGATGCTGCCAACAAGCTGTTAAAAGATCACAGGCTTGCTTGATTTTCTAGAATGAAGAAATCAAACTGAGCATTCCACAGCACCACTGAGTTTAGCTGACCGCTACTTTACAACAAGTATGGGAGAAATCATTAAAGCTCAATAATGGAGCTACAGAACTTCTAACGATTGCAATGATAAAAAATATGTAATGTTATTAATTAAGTTATACATTTTTTGACATCAGTTTTTCATTACTATGCCTGCTTAATGTCTCAATCCCTTCCTTGATATTAGATTAACTTTGACCTTGTTGCTATGGTTATTACAACGCCAAAATGGATGAGCGGTTGTTTGTGGAGATGCTGCTCAGTGTTTATCCCTGCTTATATGCAATCGATAGATTGATTATAAAGATCAGATAAAAAAAGAGAATGCATGGGTATCAATTGCTGAACAAATGCAATCAACTTGTGAGTATTTTAACCTCACTGAAAGTGTAACCGGTGAAGTTTTAATTTTAATACAGCGACTGGTGTTTTAAACACATTGTACAAAGTGCCCCAGGACCAACATGTTGTTGTTATTATTAATATTATTACTGTGGTACAAATTTTATTTTCAATATAGGATACTATGTACAATATTTCCTGTTGTTTTGTGTACTACAAACTATGAAAAGGGTATTAAAATGATTGCTGGTAAACTATAATGCAGCCGCGTTAAATAAAGTAAACTCTTATTTGGTATTTACAATGAATAAGGCTACAATTTTGTCACGAAAATCGTGAATTTGAACAAAAGTCAGTGAAATCTTGGAAATGGATGTAAAACACATCTGGTTAGTCTCTGTCTTTATTTTCTTTAAAATGCAGTATGCCATGCACTGAAAATACAAATATGCGAGTGTCTGTATTGTTTGGTTATGTATGCATATAGCATTTATGTGTAGCTATGTATGCCAGCTAATGAGATTTGTATTATCTGAGCGAGCATGTAAATAAACAGATCATACGTTACTGTAAACTTTCGGTTGTGATCTTCACATACATATGTTGTACCTGGCCCCACCCTCTACTACCACTAGTTACCCTAGAGACTTGGGGACCACAGGTACAAACAAAAATAGATATATAGTTGTAGTCCGACCTACACCTAAGTGTTTAAAGCAGGTACTAGGAACCTGTGATTTACTTCCAAAGAACACCACTCACCTTCAGGTTTGTTTAACTTAACTAGAGTTACCCCACCCCACCAAGCAGTAGGCACAAACAAAATAGTAAAAGTAGTTCAGTTTATTATGTAATATTCACAGAAACACAATATAAGCTCTACTTATTTAGCTAGGAGCCAAAATATCAAATACAAGAAAAGTTAAAACTGGGGGGTTTTGGTCCCTTGGCTACAGAAGAGCCGAAGTAACAAAGAAGTAGTGACATGTGTAAAAGGGTTTACTCCCTCTTTGGGCTAGAGTTAAAGAAACAAAGGACAACAAAAAAACTGTCCAAAAAATGTTAGAAAGAAAGGGCACAATATAATCCAATCCGATTGTCCAAAGGAACAAACAAACAAAAAAACACCATAAAAAGGGGGAAGTAGCAGTCTGCCATGCAGATCAATCTAGCACCATCCTGCATCGACCAATAGAACACCGCAGTCACACCACTGCCATCCTTGTGATTTCCACACTAAAAAAAAAAAATCAAACACTCTGTGAATACCAACCAATCACCTTTCTCCTCAAACGTTCCCGAATCCCTTCCACACACTTTTCCAAGCATTGTATTTAAATCAAATGTCACAACCCTCCAGATGAAAACACTACGTCTGGCCACAACTACAGTAATACTAAAAAACACAAATCCGTATTTAAAATATCTTATACAAAAGAAACACTGCCAATAACAAAGTACTACTTCAATCTATTAACTACCAGGCAAGAGCAGTTATCTGTGTGGTTCTTCTATCCAGTGCTCCCTCTGACTCCCACAAACAGCTCTTCCTTGATGTAGCACTCAATGGACGGCTTCTCTTTCCATTACATGATAGTAGATGTTGAACTTCATGCTGATTTGAACTCGGCTCTTGCCAAGATAAGCACCAACTAAGACATAGATTTGCAGTAATCTAATGTGATCCATCTGTATCTCCATCCATTTGTGTTGTTTTCCATCTGATGATGTAGATATCCTTCTGTCTGGTGTTGATTGCTGAAGTGTAATGCTGGCTCCAGGGATCAGCTCATTTTGCCTCCCCAGTGCATCAGCACACACAACGGCTGCTATGCTGGCTCCGGGGATCAACCCAGTGGGGTCTCCCCAGCGCATCAGCAGGACAACCGTCTGGATTAAGCTAAGTAGGGTACATCTCTGGGGTCTTCAAGTGGACACCTTCCATCCTCTGTGTTTCATTGACGAGCCCACGACACCTCAAGAGGGCTCAACAGTGATTCTGGCATCCCAGCATCACCCCCCTCCATCCGCCACTCAGCTCAGCCCAGCTTGCTTACCTTTACGTCAGCATTGCTTCCTTTCTATTGTGCTTGAGATCCCCATCCAGAATCTTTCCGTCTCAACCACAGCCAGTTGCTGCTCCTTTCTGCTGCTTCAGATAAGTTCTTCACTGTGTGACGCAACTCTTGGTCACTGAACCCAACGTTTCCCTTCCCGCACGTCTACTGCTCCATGAACTGCTTCCCTCCTGGACACTCTGGTTCAGACGCTCCCCTCCCTGTTCTTCGGCGCTGTGTCCTCTGTGCTCTCCGACCTTTGTACGCTCGCGTCCCCATGCTGCACCTGGCTGTTATAGGGAAGAGCACAGGTGCAAACATTCTCCTGACAGGCTGGTAAGCTATCAGCTAAACACCCGAGATAATTGAGCTGTTAAAAGGGATCTCAAACTACAATATTTAGTTAAAGGTGACGGCTGTTAATTATCCATTTAGTCACATACAGTGCTTGTTAATTAATTTTTTTAAATAAAAAGTGGGCTTGCATCTTCAAAAAATATTGTACCCAAGTAGTCTGTTGAAAATAAATACTTGTTTTCTCTAAAACTAAATATTGCTAAACAAAATATTTTAGATTCCTTTTTTATTTCCTATAAAATGAAAGGTTTATTGGTTTCTGGTCTTTTTTTCTGATCTTTGTGATTCCCCTGTTTCTTGGACACGGTGCTGCCTGTGTAATTTGACCTTTCAACTCGTTTTTTGGTTTGTTTTTATGTTTAAAGGGGCAGTGCTGTTTAGGCTACTCAGAAACAACCAGTTTAATTGTCTCATTCTTATTATTAAAGAAAAAAGATATACTATTTAATTTTGAACACGGTAATAAAAACAATTTCACATGCTGATTTTGATTATATATGTTCATTATGCCAGATTCACACAGAGAAATGGGAACACAGTTTATTTCAGTCTGTTTCATTACACAGTGTGAAAGCCTGCATCTTACAGTATTTTTAAAATAAAGGTACGTTGGTGTGAAAGGACCTTTAACTAAGTTTTGTACTCTAAAGTGACATTTAAACTTGCCAGCAGTAAAAAATAATAGTCTTTATATTATTGGTTTTGTGTACTATTTAAAAGCTCTTGTGATGTTGATGTAGCTAAACCTACATTTATTTGGTGACATTTTCTGTGACATTTTCGTGAATTCTTGTTTTTTTCTTGTGAAATGTACAAAAATCACCATGACAAAATCGCAACCTTAACGATGAATTTTAGTGAATTTACTGGATTATCTGGAACTGACTTGTTTAAAGCTTGAAGAAACACAGTAAGTTAATGCTTAGCAGATTCTCGGTCAGAAAATAAAAGGTGCAAAGTTCCTGTCAGTGATGTCAGATGGTTCAACCGATAGCGCTGGTATAGAAGAGGAGCTAGTACATGTATGATTCTGCCAGGAAGGGCTGGTGACTGTGTATCTTGTGGGTATGCAGTCTGTGGAGAGGACAGGTTCCCAACACATCTCAGAAGATATATCTTCACTCATGAGGCAGATTGTTTCAGACCCTGTTGAGACTGCTCATAAATATTGCTTGTTTTTGCATTTTCTTTTGTCGTCGTCACCCTTTGGAATGATGTTGGCTGGTAAAATGTCTGTGTGGTCGATGGATTTTTCCCATCCACTAGCCATGGTGGCTAGTGCATGGAAAAGTTAACTTCAAGCCCTGGATTAATATCCTTCAACTTGGTTAACTACAAATAGTGTTTAACCAGGAACAATTTTCAGAATATTATAGGTGATTCATCCATAACTAAATCTCTCAATATGTAGTAATTCTAAAAGTAGACAAATTCATTGGCGTTTCAAATTCTCAGTGTCTTCATTATTCTATCAAGGACTTTTGGCCAAAAAAGTTTCTTCTAGTATTGCTGCAAATGCTAGGTGATGGTAGCCTATTTAAATGTGATTTCTAACCACAGCAGGAAGGGAAACAAGACTCCCATTGCATTGTCATTTGAGACAGGTTTTTCTGTGAGCTCAATTAGGCAAACCTTAGACAGGAAAAGATCAGGTGATCCTAATTAAACTCACAGTAAAGTATGCAGTCCTGCAAACTGTTATGAAATTTGAATCTTTTTTTCCATCACTAAATTTGGGATATAAGTGGGGGAGGCAGTTCCAAAACAAAAGATAGGATTAAGAGTTCAATGTGATCGCCTGGGATCTCACCTGCAGTATGCGACTATAACAGAGCATATTGTATTTAGGCACAGGGATTGCACAATCATTTCACATGCATATAATGTGTGTATTTGTATGTGGGCACCTATAAAATTATAATTCCTATAAAATTCTGCATCCCCTTGTTGTACTATATGCAATCACTTGGTCTGGCTATTCGTCTTCCACACTTTCACCACGGTTTGTTTTGTTGGTTGAGGACTATATTTTCATTATTACGGTACAATGTTTTTTACTAATCAAAAACCTCTTGATTGCATATAGTGCAGTAAGCAGGGGATACGTAATTTTATGGGATACAGAATATTACATAACACTGGCACAACTGTGTATGTAGATGCACGAGTCATTCACTTGTTTGTCCGTCCACTGTTTGTTTATTGTTAGTCCGTTTTGTTTGTCTATTTCTTTTACTCGGAAGTGCCACGTGCTGCTTTGTTCAACTGTTTTATTTTCTGTGTATTATTAAAACGTGCAAGCAGGAGCATTTCACCATATCACCTCGTGGGGCTGTTTCTTCCTGGTCTGATATCCCCACACACATCATCGTTTCCACAGAGTCACAGTGCTCTGGCAAACTTAGAATAAAGGATAGAGGAAAACTTTAAGGGAAATCTCGGTTATTTCAATAGCTACATGGTTTTTCAGCACTATTCTGGACAGTTCTGAGCACTATATTAGAAGAGATGGGTGGTCAAAACATATTGTTCTTGTTCTCTTAGTTAAAGAGATGCTAAAAGCATAGTAAATGAAGAAAGATTTTCATGAAATTCGCTATACTTGTAGGGATTGAGATGCACTATAAAAAAATAACATAAACACTGTTGTCTAATCTGTTAAAGCACTGTGGTCAAATCTCCAACACATCTTTTTCATCTTGCCCCAATTGACTGGTTTAGCATAGCCCCTAATAGGCTACATTACATATCTTCTAGGCTGTCCTTTTTGTGTATAAATTGGATTCCTTTGTAGATCTCACCTCTTTGTGGCTTGTCCCTTTATTCTGACTTGCTATTTCTGTGCATTTGAAATACTTTTGACAGATTTACGTGCAGGTAAAATATTTGCAGGGGAATATTTAAATATGCACAATACAAGGTTTTATTGAGAATAAAAATAAAACTTTAAAGACCACGCAAGGAGGTAACAGTAGATGATAAGTGCAATGTTCTTTAATGGTTTCTGCACAGCAAGTGTTTGAAAGAGCAGTGAAGCTCCCTCTAGCAGGTGTTTTTAGGCCTTACTGCTAGGGAAGACTGAGGGTGAATTGAAAATGTTTCATTTTTAGGGAAGCTTGTATTATTAGGTGCAAAATAACGCAATGCTACAACTTTCACTGACACATCCTGATATAAAAGTAAATAAATATAAGTCTGGAATCCCCCCCCCCCCCCCCCCCCCCCCCCAAAAAAAAGCATTGTATGTGTGTTCCTTTACGGTGAGAGGCTGAGTTTGGCAGTATTCCCTGCACGGCCCACACAGCTGACTAAACATTGGGGAGCTTGTGCACACAGGGAGGCTAGAGCATTCTAGGGTGTAAGGTGACATGGTAGATTTTGAAACAAGCCCTATACCAGAGAGAGGAAAAGAAAGCTATTTTTCTGTATTTATACATTTAACGGTTCTTATTGTTCATCAAAAATCTAAGCTTTGCAGACAGTACTGTTTAATTTTTTAACAAACAATTCACTTTTCTTTTTAAGCAAGTACAGATATGTTTTCAGAGAGGAATAATTGTAATGGTATAAAATTTGCAACAAACTACTCAATAATTTGACCACTTCTTCAGGCAACAAAGTTGTTTTTTACTTGTTTTATACAATTATAGTTCATTGCACTTGACCAGTATGTATTCTATTTTACAACCCACAAAAATAAATACATAAATACAGTAGAGTTTAGACTTTTAGCAATCCATATTATTCTATCATGCGATTGCAATATATAGTGCTTTGAGATATGTCAGTGAATGACAATGCTTATTTGACACACTTAACTTTAATAATAATAATAATAATCTTTATTTTTATATAGCACCTTTCATAGTGGGTCAGCATCACAAAGTGCTTTACAAGATACGAGTCTAGGGTGTGTGAACTATGCATCAGTTGCAGTCACTTACACAAGGAGGTTAAGTGACTTGCTAAGGTCACACAATGAGTCAGTGGCTGAGCTGGGATTTGAACCAGGTACCTCCTGGTTACAAGGCTGTTTCTTTAACCACTGGACCACACAGCATCCTTTCGATTTAAAGGGAACCTAGATGTACCATTAGTGAGAGTGTAAGGGATTTGACTTAATTCTTCTTTTCATCAGGATACAACAATTGTATCAGAGGCAACAAAAAGAAAAGAGCGTGACTTAGTCTCCAGGGAGATTGAAAAACTGAGGTCCTCAATTCAGACAGTGTGTCGTAGTGCCCTACCGCTGGGGAAGATCATGGACTACATTCAGGAGGACATGGACTCTATGAAGAAGGAGCTGCAGATGTGGCGCAGTGAGAACACAGAGCATGCAGCAGCACTGATCAAGGAGCAGCGGTAGGGGGAATACAAGAACAATAGAATACAAGACAATCTGAGTGTGATTACAAAGAACAATACCATACAAGCCAATCTTGTGTGATTACAAGTTCCATTCAGTGTAGGGATAGTACACAAAATGGTAACATTAATATCATTCAAATTATGATTCTAGAAGAAGCAAGGAGATAACTATTATGAGTACATTGAGAGATTTATTTACCGGTATCTGTACAAACTGGATTTTTTACAATACCTAATTTAAAGTCACTGTAGGTAACACAATAATTCCTTAAATCTTACCTGTTTTTCACTTCCATTAAATGTGCAGTTTTCAAAAAGCACATTATAGCAAACATATATTTTCAATTTAAAACATTAAATCTATGGGTCAAAACCTGTTACTGGCTCGAAGCATGTCAGTCAAGAGGGAAAATCAGTGGTGGAGACAGTTTCACCCGTGAAAGGACCAAAGAAGTTCAACACTATCTGAAAGCATGACATGCAAACTGTATAGTTCTTTATCCCAATGTAGTAACAGATAGCAGGTTTTAAAATAAAATACATATTTCCTATAAAGTGAATGAGTGCACAGGAGGTAAGACATATGGAATTAATAGCTTTAACTAAAACAGTGAAGAATTCAGTGTAGCTGTTTTGCAGACAAAGTTATTTTATTGGGTAACAGTACCCAAAATCTTCTATCCATCTTTTTTGTGCTTGACTCATCTAAAGCCAAATCCATTCACAAAATGATTCATTTTCTTTAAATGCCAAATACCTTAAAGCCTAGTAACACATGGCAGTTTTTCTGGCAGCATGTTAAGCAACCAGTTGCCAGGAACATTTTCAAGCAATTTTTACAAAGCACCACAAATCAAGATTCTTTACATATTGCGGCTTAAATTATTCACATTCTGTTGCAAAATTCAACCAAACTGTCCACAGGTTTTAAATTTGGGGCGTATATAAAATATTAAAAACACTTGTTAACATTCTAAGTTAATATGTCATGTGAAGGGTGTCTCTTCTTGTTTCAGAGGTGTTCTGTTGTGCAGGTTTCTAACTGCTCCTATTGTGCAAAATGATGTCTCTTAAAATAAGAAATAGCCTACATGGAACATATTAACTTCTTATAAATGGTGAAACAGACATTGTTCTCAGAATCTACTATTAAACATACAGCTATGGCCAAAAGTTTTGCATCATCTAGAATTTTAGGATTGACACATAATGAAAAACAAAAAAACTATATTAATATAATTTAGATATTTTATTTAACATTGTGTAATGAAAGAAACTAGAAAAGTCTACAGGAAGTAGTACAGTATTTCATGTTAGATTCAAAATGTCACACTTTCAAAGTGGTATGTAGTTCAATATGTTAACATAACATTATTCAGCAAGTTTCATTAGACTTTCTGAAGCAAAATTAGTTAATTCAAGGTGATGCACAACTTTTGGCCATAGCTGTAAAGTGTCTGGAAGTTTAATTGAATTTGTGTTCAGTCATAATGCAAGTTGTATTTTTTTCCCGCAGAATAACAGACAGTGCTGTGGAGCCCCTCAAAGCTGTGCTGGTGGAGCTGGAGCAGCTAATCAAGGACCAGCAGGACAAAATCTGTGCTGCAAAGGCCAACATCTTAAGGAACGAAGAGAAGATTGAGAAAATGGTCTCCAGTATCAACTTCTCTTCCAGGACGTGAGAGCCCAAGGCAGAAAAGACTCATCAGATATTAATAAAATGATAATAAATATATTAAAAGGCACTAAAAACAAGGAAAGGCTATTTTTATAAAGTGTATTGTATTTTTATAATCCTGTGATCAATTGATTTTTTTTCTTCAGCAGTTGTGGGCTTTCCCACCCAATTATAAGTATAACCTCTCATTATTAACATACTCACATGTTCCTGGCACATCACATCACTATTCACTATCCATATGAATTTTCATTTGGTATTGTCATAGAGTGCATCTTGCATGTGTAGCACATCTATCCCCTATACCAACATCAGTTGGTTTGTCACTGAAAAGTCATTTTAGAAAATCATCTTGCTTATTTATTTGATAGCAAAGTCTCTGATGATTTTACCATTTGTAAAATATGGATTATTTTATTTAAAAAAAGGAAATGTCAGAGGTCATGTAGAAAACCATATACCATTCCAATTCAAAATTGATTTTGTCTTTGCAGTAAATCAGCACAGAATATATCATTCTTGCTAACCTTCCTAAACACATTTAGCAACCATGAAAATGTATTGGCCTTTTTAATATGTAGCATGGAACTGTGCATTAACACACAAACAGAGGCTACATGCAGTATTTTCTGTGCTGGCAGTGTGGTAGAACAATTACTGATAAACAAATGATGCCTATTCCCAACGTCTTTTTAAAATTCTTCTGTACACTTTCAAATATATTTCTGAACTGTTGTTTACAAGTCTGGTTTTGAAATTATGAAGTGAAATATGAACTCTATTCCTTATAAGATTTCATTCTTTTTATTTTTTAAGGTTTCGTAGTTCTGAACAAATTAGGAGGAAATGAAAGAAACCAGTTTTGTTTTCAAAAGTACATTTTATATATTTAATATTTCACACTACAAAGTGTACTAAAAAACTACACTTTTTGAGATAAAATGGTCTTATATTGTCATACTGTAGATACCCACATTTCCTAATTTGTAATAATATCAACATGTATTTAAAAGTTATTCTTGGTCACCGCTGTACATATAAATGAGTCTTTCATCTTGTTGAAGTCCTGGCCTTGATGCAGTCTCAATATCTCAAAGACAATATATTGACAGGTCATGCAAATAAAATGTTATGGTGCAGAGCAGGTGACATTCTGGCTACCATATGTTAGTATAAAAAGACTACTGCTACTGCAGTAGTAAAATGAATATTTTGCTGCAGGATAAGGGGAAGATGTATTACTTACAGCAATTGTGCATGACAGACTAAATTAAGTCTACTGTATATTGATGGATTGATCGCAAACACAGTAGACCACACACAGTACTCCACCAAAAAAGAAGGCTGATTTGGTTATTTGTTGTGGAACTAAACAATACATTTAAACAAATTCCCGAAATGTCTTTGACAAGTTATAAGAAGTGATCATTCACACATCCATATCTTTAATGCGTACAGTCTGTGGATATGAGTCCCAACGTGTGAGAATTGGAGTTTTGATTGTCCAGCACAGTAGTTTTGATACCTCTGCAGTCACCACCACAGGATTTCTTTTCTACACTTGGCCCAGTCCCAGTTGACAACCTTGTTGATAGGATTTTTTGGTTTGTATAAATGACTAGGAAAAAAAATATATATATATACACACACACACACACACACACACACACACAATGGTATATGTATTTGTTTAAGTCTGTAATGTATGCATAATCAGCATTTCAAATTCCAATTTTGTAGCACGGAGAGTGCGATACACAGATCTTTTCAATCAATACTATAGTTTTTGGGTTTTTTTTTATCAGTATTAATAGAGTGATTGCAGGTTAATGAAATGCAGCTTTTATTTGGAAATGAAACATTTCCCTCAGTTAAGGCAGTTTACAAATAAAAACCATTTGCTTGAAAAAGGGCCATTTCCTAAACAGATTACAAATACTTTGGCATGTTCTTTATCCATCAATTTATAAGAATCATTTACAGGCCTCTGGTGAGAAAGCATCTACACTGTAAACTACTTGTGTTAAAACCAGTGTCGCTCTCTTGTATATTATGTATATTTCGAGTCTGTATCATAGTTCATAAATTACTATAACTTTTGTAGTAGAGTGGAATAAAATGTTACATTTCTGTACAAGTTTGAGTGTGGACAGATGCTTGGGTCTTTCTTTATTACAACATACTTCTAGTGCTTTCTGCAGCAATAATTGTGTGTCGACTGGTAGCTGCTGCAACCTTGCAATCTCAGCTCGACAGGCTTGGCTCGAGCAGATTAGCTAAAAGAGCTGCTCATTCACTCAAGCTGGTAGAAGTTTCATATAGTGAAAAACAACTCAAACTATGTACTATATATTTAAGTATTTGTTTTAGTTTCTATTGTTAACATAGTCATTTATTCCCTATGTATAGTTTGTTACCGATTATAACTCTGCTGGCTAGGTGACTGCTTGTGAATACAGGTTTGCTGTATTTGTTTCCCTCTATTTTAACAGCACATTGTAACCTTTTAAGAATTTCTACTTGAGTTAAAGCTATTAGGCCCTATTTTGTAGCAAGTGCAAACAATGCCAGATAAAACTATTGTAAAGGTATACATCTAGTAGGAATCCACTTAGCTGCAATAAGGAGTAGTAGTAGTTCAGTTTCTTCTAAGCTTTCTTATAAGAATTAGCTTGTAGCCTTATAAATGACCGCATTCCTCTTTTAAACAATGCCTTTGGCCATTGTGGATTTTTTTTTCATAGTTTGGCTAGTTTTCACCTCAAGAATATCGGCAATAGTGTACAGTACACATTACAGCACTTTGGTGACACACGTCACAGTAATGATCAAATCTGTCTCTGCAGCTCTTTATCATGAAAATATTCCGAATTTTGGGAATGTGGAGTGAGCAAAGCTGAATAATTGAAACCAGAGAGTAAACATTTCATAGCAAGACTGACTAACTTGGTTAAAGATTTTTTTATCTTTTAAAAACATTCCTTGCCGCAGCGTTTGAAGTTAAGTTGAAGAACATTTCTTGCACAGATTGTTTTGTTATCTAAAAGAATGTGCAGCTGCTGGTAAACGATGTCAGTGCCCCACAGCCACTACGTTAATCTTTCCAGACAAGTGCATTCCGCTTTTTATCAGATCAAATGCACAATACAAAACTACTAAAGGAAATTATGTTTTATCCCCAGAGTTATTTATTTTTATGTACCAATAAAGAAAAAAGAATAGCATTCCGCTGGTACAACAGCTCAAAACTGCAATGCTAAGCCAAGGTGTGCTAACCAATTTTGTATGCAGCCGTACGAGTCCTTATGGTAAAGTAAAACTCGATGAAAATTAGATCATAAACTCAAATTGTTTTACAAGATTGCTTGCTTGCAGGTATATTTCTTCCTTGGAGTCACTCCAGTAGATTATATTAAAAAGCAAATGAAATTAAAATGTCGTGAAGGGACATTTATTTGGGGAAAGGGCTGCAGACTGTAGTTATAAAGAACATACATTTAAGAAATACTGTCCTTTTCTTATGTGTTCTGCTTTCTCCCCCTTAACTCACATGTGAGTAGTTTTGTGTTAAGAAATTGTACTAATCACATTAATAATGATAAAATAGTGGCACCAGTTCATTTAGGCTTGCTTCTGTTCCCAAAGAAACATACATAACGGCATAGTTGAAAGATACTATGTTGAAATGACCAATAAAACCTGAATACAAAATACCAAAACCCTTATGTTGAAAGAGGGTAATGCAAGACATTAGAGAGACATATAAACAGTACATTTACAGAAATAGACAGTGACACGAAGCTGTGCTCTTTCTAAACAAATTAATACTGTAATAATGCCTTTCCTAGTGATAAGTGGCAACTTCTAAACACCCCTTTTGATCCTTGATTAAGACGGACTAAAGCATTAGCCAAAATGTTTGTATGCTAAAGAAGAATTAACTTTTTGAACCTAAACCTTCTATCCTTAACATTGATCCTTATTGAGACCAGCAACCAAACTACAGGGCATATTACAGGGCATTACATTCTGGTAGTTGACTAAGTTGGGAAGGTAAGAGCACAGTATTCGTGGTTTCTTTGTGATAACACACTGGTAAACAGTGCCTTTTTAAATTTTTTTACCATAAAGACAAGGTCAACTACCAATGTAATATCTGTTAATCAGAGTTTCAATGAAATTAGAAATTGGTAAATGTGCATTGTTGCTATTTTAAAATATTTACTATGGAAGTCGTTTCACCATTAATGTATAACATTACTGTACACTGAAACAGCATAAGAAGCGATAGCAGGCATCAATAGTTAGTGGCTTTGGGGGGAGCCTGGAGTTACTGCCCTCCTGTCTTTACCTGCAGGAATCTGTGTTTGTACCAAAGTGATTTAGAATCCTAGTATTCAAATACACTATCCACAGGACCCTCTTAGAAATGAGACACTAGTCTCAATGGATTATTTTTTATAATTAATCAAAATAAAGTACCAGTGAAAAGGCTTTGTATAAATAAATGGTGATATCATGGGTGTGGCTTTGATTTTTGTAGGCTATTTCCTATAATGTGGGCAATATTCAGGAAACTGTTTATGTATTTATTTTTTCTAAGCAGTTTAACCAAGCTGCCAAAATCCTAAATGTTTTTATATTATTGCCTAAACTTTTCACACAGGTAAAAAAAAAAAAAAAAAAGTTGGAAAATGTCTGGTAGTTGCTTAAAAAGGAGCCGACGGAGAGTTGCTTTGTGTTTAATTGGTTTCAAGGTTAAACTGGAAAACAACCAAAAAAAAAAAAAAAACATTCAGTGCTAATAACCCTTGAAAAGTTTAACAAATGGTTGCCTTCTTTTGAATAATCTATTACTATAAAGTTGTGAGGAAACATATCAGTTGGAATCTACACGTAATAGACCCTTAATCCTTAAACAGTAAATAATTTTGTATTTGTGCAAATTTGACAAAACAGCTGCACAGAAACTTCAAAACAGAAAAGAGTATGAAAAAGACTCTCAATTAAAGAGGATTTGGCAGAGACTTTGGAGGCACAAGTCTATTAAACTTAAAGACTTGAACAAGTGGACATCTGCTGTTGTGAAGTTGCTGTTCTTTTCATTTTGATCCCATAATTTCCTATTCAAACTGTTTGACATTTAGGTTTGAACTGCAAATGTGTTCTTTGAGAGAGGGGCCTGAGAGAAAAACAAAGAGGCTGCACGTGCTGCCAGGCCTCTATTATTACCTTTGTCCTGTGGGGTTGCAGCTCAGGAAACAAGGTCATTTGATTTTCTAAGCTTCTGTACCATTGAGTTTTATGTATTAACCAGATGAGCCATATGCCTCCCATTTGTTTTTAAAGCTGGAAATGCAGCCCTTCTTAGCAGTGACAGTTTCTATGTTTGATTTATAGTTCCTAATATGTAATTACCAAGAGGGTCTGAAAGGAATACAGAATACAAAGATGTTTCTGTTTCCTCCCTGATGCATCACAGTGGTTTTCCAAAATTTGTTATTTTATTATTTATATGTAATCATTTATTTAGATCTATTTTTTAAATTAATTATTGGGACAGATTAAGTATTTTACATGCGCAAAAAAAAGATAACATTTGCACGTTATGATTTTTAGAATGTCCGATTATGTTCACTAACTGCAGCAATGCCCCACAACAGCTCAGGAGAGCTGCAGGACAGTAGATATCTTCAGATTCCACCAGTAAGCTGATCCATTAGCTTGAGAGTGGATGTTGGACAGTTTCTGGTCTCTGGAGGACAAAGGCCAACTCTGAAAGTGTCTGCTTGAACTAACCTAGCTCCTGTCCAGCAGTGGCTGCTGTAGCACGGTGACTCTGCAGCCTGCCCTATGGAATCCCCATTGAAGATGTCAAGCCTTGACTACTGCAACTCCCTCCAGCTCCAGCTCATCCAAAACTCTGATGCTCTCCCTTCCTCATTTCCCCCCCGTTACACCACACTCCGCTCCCTCTACTGGCTCCCTATTGCTGCTTGCGTCCAATTGAAAACTGTTTTACTCTCCTATCGCTGCCTCAATGTTTCTGCTTGTCCTATCTCCAGACTACCATTTCTCCCTATACTCCCTCTTGACCCCTCTGCTCCTCCACCACCAGCAGATTATCTGGCGCCCAGTTGTACCAGTACTTGCATCAGCTTGTACTTGCACTGTACTGCTCCATACCTTGCCACATTTTACTACTTTACTCTTACAGGTATCATTACTTACATTTTTTGTAATTACTCTTATTTAAAATCGTTCTCATCCATTCATCATACTTTCTATGTGCTCTTAATGGACTTTACTTGCATAAGCAAATATTTTTACTAAAATTAACTACTGCTTGGTTGAACTTGCTCTTAAATGGAATTATTTACTGTATTCTTTATTTTGCTCTTATTTTAATGTGATCTTATTTTCTTTATAACTGCTCTCAAAGGTAATGTGATATTCTGTAATGTGACATTTTGTAACAATTTTAAGTCACAATGGATAAGGGGGCCCGCTAAAATGTATTTATTTCTGATAATAAATTAATTAATAATAATAATAATAATAATAATAATAATAATAATAATAATAATAATAAATAATAATAATAATAATAAACAACACACTGAAGACTGAAGTTCTTTAAAGATTCACGCTGCAAGAACGCAGAGTAGGAAAAAAAATAACCTCCAACTGAACAAAATTGGGCCTACATAGAATTTGATAGTGAAGATAAGAATGTGACAATAGACAAGCTGCTTTCTGCAAGTACAACCTATGGAGGTTGTGTGGTCCAGTGGTTAAAGAAAAGGGCTTGTAACCAGTTCCCAGGCTCAAATCCCAGCTCAGCCACTGACTCACTGTGTGACTCTAAGCAAGTCACTTAACCTCCTTGTGCTCTGTATTTCGGGCGAGACGTTGTTGTAAGTGACTCTGCAGCTGATGTATAGTTCACACATCCTAGTCTCTGTAATTTGCCTTGCATAAAGGCATCTGCTAAATAAACAAATAATATAATATATTAAGTGTAGTCTTTTAGAGCATTTCTAACTGGCAGCTACCTGTTATTTAAATGTTCTCTTTAACTATAATGTTATGAAAACGTACTCTCATTTTGTCTCACTGTAACATATCAAATTAGATTAATGCGGCTTGTGTTCTGATTTATTAAAATAATAAAAAAAAGTACTTAATGGGTTAAAGGTAAAAACAACTTAGATAATAAATAGATATGCAGTGATCTAGGAGACTGTCTGAGCCATACCCTTGTATTTATTTTTAAAAGAGGCTTCTGCTCTTGAACACTTTCTGAAATGATCCTCTCTAGAAGTAACAGGCATAAACCCCTTCCCCACAGACCAGCAAACAGAGATAGCAAAAGCGATTTTAAACTCAATACATATTAAACCAATCACTGCTTTCCTCTTTCAAAAGGATGCGTTTCACAGTAATGTGCCCTAATAATTACAGTCAAGTAACTCATGTAAAATAATGTTAACTTTTCATATTAGTAACTCAATTGTTACAGGAGTTATTATTAGCTGTTGATTGTTAATTTCAGTATATATATATATATATATATATATATATATATATATATATATATATATATTATATATATATATATATATATTTGGAATATGCAACAACCATATGTCAGCTGAGACAAGTGTACATGAGTGGTTTATAAAATGTCCAGGTAGTTTCAAAACAAACAAACACTTAATAATATTGCAAATAAATAAATAAATAAATAAATAATAATAATAATAATAATAATAATAATAATAATAATAATAATAATAATACAATAAAACATTCTGTAAATAGAACCAATTATTAATTAAATATTTCACACTGTCAATCATCATTTGAAAACCCAAGTTGAAACCCAAGTAAAATTTGCACCTGCTGTAAATGATTTTATTCTGCTGGCACAATAGCGACACTTACCCAAATAAAAAATGTTTACCATTTCAAAATGTTTTACATAGCGTGTCACAGGACTTTCCAGTAAAGGGGGTTCTATTTAACAATGTCTGCTATACAATTTATGAAACAAAGGTATTGTTATGTTTAAGGCGCCTTTGAAGTCTGCCTGAAAAAGCAACAACTCCACTTTAAGGACAAGCACTGGACAGGAAGCGGTGTAATCTTCCAATCGGAAAGCACGCAAGGGTGAAATTGTAAATACATGTCAGCTGAACTGAGGCTTCAGGTTGAGTGTGCAGAAAGAGAACTACACCGCTGTTAACTTAAATAAATACAATCTTTATAACAGCGATTGTAAGAAAGACGGCTAAGTGGAATGTAGACTCGAGAGGGAGAGGGAGAGGGAGATGGCGATGGCAGGCGGCTGTCCCTCTGCGCTGACCCAATCAGTGTCTTGTCATGGGATGGACGGCGGTGTCAGTGCAGGTAATGTAAGGAGGACGCCTAACTTTCATTTGATTTGGGGAGTGTGGGAACGCCTAAGAATGTGTTATTTTATTCACAAAGGTTATCTTCATTTTGCTCTTACACCCAAGCAGCATTCCTTGTTGCGGGTTAGATTGCTGTAATATAAACAGGTATTTTTATAGGATGTATAAATGAATAAATTCACAACGACGGGAGTGCTTTATTGTCCAGTTTGTCCCACTTCATGCTTACTAAATTGTCTTGCTTGATATCTTTGACAAATGTCCTATTTTAAAACACATGCTAATTAGATTTCATAACATTTTAAATGAGCAATTCAAGTGCAGTGGTACCCAAATAATAAACTATGCATTACTTATTTCCCTATTTAGTAATGCAGAACCCCCTATTTCCTACCCACTGTATTCTTTCCCCTCCCTTAAAATCAGTTTGCAGACAAAATGAACTGATTGTTCCAAATGTGGGATACTATAAACCTATGTGACCAATTGTACAGTACAGTGTGCAGTTAATTCCTAATTTGAGTTAAGATGTCTGTAAATGTTTGTTGTCTTTGTTTCTTCAAAACAACAAATAAAATGGGGGGGGGGTGTAACCTAAATCAAAAAATGTTAACTCCGCCAAATATGAATTATCTTTTATTTAAAAAAAGAGAAAAAAAAAATAATCCAGTTTAAAACAAGATCCATTTGTTACACTTCTGAAGATAATATTTGTACAGTGCTGTGTGTTTAGGGTTCCAGTGAAAGGTGTAGACCAGACACTGTTTCCTGCACAGGTCAGAACCTGAAGGAGTGGCTATGGGAGCAGTGTGAGGACATGTGTCTGCATGATGCGGCCTATGTGGGAGACCTGGACACCATCAAAAACCTCTTGTGAGAGGACAACTTCAAACGGTGAGAGACCAGCATCACTAGGGACCAGTCCAGAGCGTCTCCTAATGTATGTTAACATGTACAGTTGACCTTGTCTCTGGCATGACGTCTGGTGAAAAGCCTGGTTTACTCGAGTAAAATTAACTGAATGAAAGGAAGAGAAATTTAAAGCAAATGTAAATGGTATGATTATAGATTTCGAATTTACTTTTGTTATGTCATAATTATATAATTCTGTTAAAACAGAAAAATCAGTATGTATAAATAATAATATTAATAACATACATCTCCCCCACTGTTGCAAATTCAGTTGCTAAAAGATCCTTATTAGTTTGTGATATAGAATATGAAATGGCAGTTTAATAAACATTGAATAAGTAGTATAGTCAAATCATGGTAGTGTATATTAAAATAACTAGTTTTACAGCATTTGTAATAACTTCTTTGTGTTCAAGATACATTTTTACATGTGTCTTGAAGACAAGAAGTTAAGTGTGACATACTGATGGATGGATGAACAGACAGACAGAGCAATGCCTTCTTGTGTCCCTGCAATCTGATAAGTAATGTTAATGCCATGTCCCCTCACAATAAGAGTTTTTTCAAGTAAATATAAAGTGTGACGTACATATACAGCTGCCTCCCATTATATTCCAAATAATAAAGTAAGCCACGCTAACCCTGCCTGCTCCTCTCCCCCAAGTCGGTATGGTGCTGTGGCTGGCTGCCCTGCACCCCCCTGCGCATTGCCGCCACGGGAGTTGCGTCAGCTTCCTGATTAGAGAGGGTGCTGAGGTGGACCTAGTGGACATCAAGGGGCGGACTGCACTCTATGTGGCCGTGGTCAACGGACACCTGAGCTGCGTGTGAATCCTGCTGGAGGCAGGGGCCGACCCCAATGGCAGCAGACACCACCGCAGCACGCAGCATGGGTAAGGAGGGTGGACATCCTCCAGGAGCTTATCAGGTGAGGACACGGCGCTTCACTTCAGATCTGGGTTAGTTGGTGCAGTAGTATGATACATAGGGTCTGTCCAATTGCAGTCCTATTCAATCCTATTTAGTAATTTAAGGTCAGCGCCTGGGTGTTCACATCATGATCGCTTTCCATTAGATAGTTTTCTGTTTCTGTCTATGAAAATGTTGCATTGATTTTAAGAGCTGCAGTTACAGTAGTGGTCCACTGGGTGTCATTGTGTGCTATGCAATCACATTCAAAGAAATTAGCACTCCATATGGCATCTAGCTATCTCTTTGTGCAACCTTAAGATCCTGTTAGTAGTAAAAGTAGGTATGTTAGTTACCACTCATTTTACGAAAAGTAGTACAGAAAGATAATAATATAATTAAATTGTTTATCCATCAAGTGGAATTATTCACTGTATTTAAATAAATGTTTTTTTTTTGTTTTGTTTTTAATGACCATTTGGGCTATTTGCAGCCCTAGAAGGTAAAGTAAGAAATTAACTTACCAAAGCACTCGCTCACTCACTCAACCAGATCTCGCCATCTGTCACTGAACAGTTTTATTTCCTATTTAATTTTAAAAGTTAAGAAAATATAGAATGCTGGTGTAATTCCTTTTGTGATCTGCATAGATGTTAGAAAGTTTAGAAATAAGTTTATTTGAAACTGAATGAGTGTTCCGGGATGAGCATTCAATGTACAGTTCTGTTTTGTTGCTACAGTAGCATTATTTTTTAATAAAAAGAAATTGTAAATTTATTTGGTTTATACTGTGGGTTTGTCATTTATTTAGCATCCTGCTGAAATTTATGAACAAGTGCATACTGAACTTAACATTTTACCATAGTAAAATCATAGCAAAATATAATAATGCATAGTGAAAGTATGGTAAAGCACAGGTAATCATTGTAAAATGCAGAGAGGTGTGGTAAAGCATATATAAAAAAGAAACTTGGCAAACCGTGGTAAACGCACTTCTAACCATGGAGAAAACTACAAATTTAACCTTTTGTAAAGGGACATTTATTGTTTGCATTTTTTTTTTACTTCTAGATATGTATTGTAATAATCAGGGACAGACTATATGAATATAAAAATTCATTTGTATTCCAGATTCGGTGCTAATATGGATGTTGACCAGCAGCTGGCTGAGTGCCCCCTGCTGCCTAATGCGTGGCGCTTCACCTCCCTGGTGGTCTGCCCGCTCTACATCAGTGCCGCCTACCATCACCTGCACAGCTTCCAGCTGCTCATGCAGGCCGGGGCCAACCCTGACTACAACTACTGTGGCCCGGTGAACAGGGAGGCGTTCAGCAGGGGTTCCCCCACCTGTATCCTGGACGCGGTGCTGAGACACGGCTGTGAGCCTGCCTTTACCGTGCTGCTCATTGAGTATGGAGCCAACCTGAACCTGGTCAAGTGGGAGGTCTTGGACCCAGAGACCATGGGGAGAATCAAAGTGAACCATGATGCACTGCAGCTCTTCAGACAGGCAAGAAGTATGCTCAATTTTTCTTTTCTTTTTTTATTATAAGACGGCTGTAAATGTGTTACTAGTTTTAAATTGAAATGTTATTCCAGCATAGCCACACCATGCTATGTGAACTTTCATGTAAATTTTGTTTGCCTATAATATTCAGATTCTTTACCCTGACACATTTTACTGTACAAAGGATTCTTTTTTTTTAAATGTCTCTTTTTGAGGCTGTGGAAAATAAGTTGACCTTGAGTTGAGAGGGACATTTATTCCTTTTACCCTCTTAAGATTATTTTGTTTCTGAGACTGCCAAGCAGACTCTGTCCATGCCCCCGTCATTAAGACACTGTGTAACTTAAGCATCCCATAGAGGGGAGCTTGTATGAGTTTGCAAACCTGTAACCGCATCTACGTCTATTAAGCTGACAACTTCATTTTTTCATTGTTGTGAAAACTCCTTGGACAGAATCTAACGGCACCTTTTACTTTGGCCTGGAAACCAAGATGGCAGACATATTGAGGTTATGTGACTGTTTGGTTTCCAATCTATAAAGACCTAGAGCTTTGAAATAATGGTTTCATATTTGCTACACATATATATTCTCTGATTCCCTAGGTGAAGTTTGATTGTGGATGATTTACAAGAATAAGTAGCCCTTTCCAGTGTGGCTGTAGCCGGTGTATAAGCTTTGCATCTCAAACACTTGAGGTAGTGACTTCATATGTGCAGGGTTATATGAACAGTTCATGATAAATGTGTTGACGACCATGACATTGACCTGTGACCTAGTATGGCTGGCATATTGAGGTCATGTGACTTTTGAATCCACAGCTGTATAGATACAGTACAGTTTTAGTTATTTTCTTAATCTGTGGTAGACAGCTGCGTTATTTGATTTTCATTATCCATGTTATCCAGTACAAATGAACTGTTTGCCTGCCACATTGCATTAAACTCTGGCAAAATCAACGTGATGTCTCCATTGCACATGGTGTCCACTAGAAAATGTCACTAGTGGATATATCAACGATACAGTTTTTTCACAATTCCATTTTACTTCATGCTTACCAACCAATCGATCTGATTTGACAAACCCCCTTTAAATGAAGCTGCCAGGGACTTAGTAGCAGTCAGTTGGGTGCTGCCTTATCTTCTGAAATGGAGTTGGGGTTTGAAGCTGGGGTCTGGGAGGCAGCACTAATTAAAATGTAATCCCAGCCACTGTCACCTCTGTAGGTTCTCCCCGGACGTTGACATCACTGTGCCGCATCACCATCCGAAGAGTGCTTGGAAAACAGCAGCTGAAAGACATTCAGAGCCTATCAGTGCCCCACAACATCAAGATCTTCTTGCTCCATAAAAACATTTAAGGAGCAACTTGCATGAAGTTTATAGGAGTTGCACAGAGCCTCTTTCGAATGTTCTTGATAAACCAGATACATTTCTGGGGTAATCTCAGTGTTTTATTTACAGTACCTATGTAGGGTCTCCTAATGTGACTTTTTGGTTTTGAGATCACGGCATACGTGCACGCAGCCTGGATATCTGTTATCATGTGGAATTTACTGTGTTGCTATATGGAGTTCTGCTGAAATTGCAGGTTCTCTGTAGGGGTGTGTGGTGCGGTAGAGTCACAGCCCAGGTGGTCTTGGCAGGGAGATAGACTTGGATACAGAAAACTGCAGGTTAATGTGCTTGTGGAAGGGTGGTGGGTAATTCATTGACACAGGAGACAGACAGGTGTACTTGAAAACACCACACAGATGCCCAGTTTTGTTTTCAAGGTGCAGTTTTTCTTTTTAGCCCGCAGAGGGTGCTGTTGTCCATGGTCTGCTTACCAACTATGGTAAAAAGAACCACGGGAATACCAAAAGACAGTAAAAGGTCCAGAATGCAGGCACACTTACAGGTGCTCCAAAGAATAATCCAAAAACAGAAGGTGAAAGGAAAAAGGAAAATAAAACAGTAATAAAACTACAAATAAATGGTGCTGAACTTGGCAGCTTTATCATGGTCGTCGCTACCCGCACGACCCAGATCTCCGACATACTCTAGCGGCTCCCTCAGCCTGCTATATACAATATTTCGGGGTCTGCCCAAGGATTCCCCACTATCTCAATCTTTCTCCCGGCTGGTTCTCAGTCCTGGACCAGTGCTTCTGCACGCTCCACACATCTAAAAGGGCAGACCTGAGGAAACAGTAGAGCGTTACCTTATAGGGCTACCAATCTCCCCAAGACCTGCCTCCCAGCCACTCAGAGAGAGAGAGAGGGAAAGTCCACACACCCTCTTTCCCACCTCCCTGTGTCACTGCCATGACTCACAGGTGGGTATTGGACGAGTGCTGCCCTCTTCCTGCAGCACTATGAACACGCCAGCAGAGTCAGTACAGATCTCCCCCTGCTACAGTGCTCTTTATTTACAAATAAACAAAAATAACACTGACCAAACCACTATACAAAATAAACAGCACAAGGGCCAAAACAAAAGGTTCTACAAAAACTCACGAAAGTAAACACAGACAGCACAGCATGGAACACAAAACATACCTCCACCTCTATCAAAAACATCAATTTCTTTAAACCCGTTGCACCAATTTTATACAACAGTGGCTGGAGACGAATTAATCATTTATTCAATTGTCAGCTCAAGCCACATTCACAGGTGATTTTGCAGGGAGGAATTTAACCAACATCATGCCACCTAATATTCCCCACACAGACCCACACCCATGCTCCGGCAGGGCTTTCACACTGCCATGCAGGTTGCAATACAATATGCATTACAATAAGTGTGATGGTCCAGATGGGCTTACCATGTACTGTACCATGGCTATTTAATCCCTGTATGCAGTGTTGGGTTTACAGTTTGAATGGTCAATGAGAGAGAGTTCTTGAATAACTTAACTCTACAGAGCTCAATGCAGTTCAGTGCGTTAAATATCTGTTTGATGCTGTGCGCCTGCTGAAGCATGCTTGTGACTCTGTCACTCAGCAAACAATCCACCATTGCATCAGGAAAGCTGGGTTTTCTGTAGTTGAGAAGGGGAGTGCTGAAGGAAATATGACACAAATTGACACTTTGACAACACCAGATGGGAAGTCAGAGGGAGAATTCTCTCAGCTGTGTCACCTTGGTGATCATGACGCTCTGCCTGAAACGGACCGCAATACACGCTTGTTTGTTTTGTTTACTGTACTGGTGATCAGGGGGCATTTTGAATGTCAGGTTAACGTGTGGGATGTACTCCATGTTTATATAGTCCATCACTTAGTGTGGGCGTATTACATGAATATACAGCACGTATCGTGATACTAATGAAAAACTATAAATTCTATAGACACTGATTCAGTTCAAAATAAATTACATTTATTTCCCACAAAGCAGTAATCCACTAATTTGAATTTAAAGACAAAGCAGTATGTCAGCTAGAGTTCCTGGGATATCCATTTTAGCGAATTAACCAAATCTCCTTACCACATTTCTGTGAAAGGAAAAAAAAACATTGCCACAGCCCAGTGAGGATCTATCCTATATTTAACATTTTGGGACGTGGCCCGCTTTAATCTCTCAGTGCTCGAGTCCCAACTAACCCATCTATTCTCATTCTTTACAGGTTCCCGGCGGGACGTCCCTCTGCTCCCGGCTTCGGAGACCTCAGCCTCACTTTATTCAAGGGCAGCACCACATTGGTCAGGGAACCCTATGTTATTACTTCCTTTCAGGTCTCATTGAGACCTCTTCTTGCCCTGCAAGGCGACTCTGCCACGTCAGAGTGTGTCTGTTCACAAGTCCAGGCTGCAGCCCACTTCTCTAATTCAGTCCCCCTTCGCCTGTTACTGTCACACTAACACTTCATTTCTGCCTTCTCTGTACTGCCTTATAGTCCTATCAGGTGCCCGTGAGTTTAATGTACAGTAATCCACATTGACAAAATACCAGTTTTTATTTTGAAAATTAAATGGAAGTAATTTTTACTAAATGCTGTATGTCACAGATAATTTACCATATTCATTGTGAAAACTTTGTTCATTCATAGTCTCTTCACACATCTATATGTAATGTTAGTCTACTTGAAAACTGAACAGAAATCCATATTGATGTACCTTTAACACATGCTGTGTTTATTTTAGCACATCGTAGTCGTCCACAGTCTCTTAATGAAAAGTCTTTGTTTCCTTTTTTGCTGCCTTTTTAGTGCGGGAACATATTGAAAGCATTCACGTTCCTGTTTACATCAGTTCACAATGCGCATGGTCACTTAACTATATAAAAAGTATCCCCACTATACAGTACAACGAGAATGTACACTTTGTCATTGTTTGATTTTCATTACCTTGTGCGTCTTTGAGAGCCAATGCCATATTGCTATTGTATCTTTGTGAACTGTGTTAGTTTATAAGAGAGTTCAGAAAAGTTAATTTCTGTTAATATTTAAGTCCTATTGTAAATATCTTTTTTTTCAAATGGTCAATAGAAACACATTTGACTGTTTCCCCTCTAACAAGTATTACAAAGAAAAAGAAGAAAAATGGCAAAACACATTTTAAAAGCATACTAAGAGCAGAACAAAAGTTATCTGATACAGAACAGGAAATACAAAGAGTTTGGAAATGAGCACCTGGGTGATACACCTGTTTTACAACTTTTTTATAAATATATATGTTCAGATGGGATCACCGTTACAAATTCAGCATTTGAAGCCATATTGAATCCCCCATGAAACTCCTACTATCACATATGTTGGCATAAAATGTAGAGCAAATATCCCAACCAGTCATTCTCTTTGGGAAGAAAGGGATTATATTTGGCATACCACAGCACTTGCTTATTGTAATATTTATTCTATTTTTAAAGAACAGGATATGATCTAATTCAGGATTACCAAGATATAAAAGTGCTTGGAGCGGGGTTAAGAAACAAACAAATCCCTAGCACCACAAATCCTTTGGGTACCACTGTACTTCATTTACTAAATTAGTAATCCAGTTTGGTAAAAGTATCTAATATATACATTCTCAAACCTTCAATGGGGCCTCAGTGAATACGAAAAAAAACAGTCTACAGACCTGCATCTCACGCCTCTAACTGAAACCACATAAAAAGGGAAAAATAAACCCTGGGAAATTAGAAGAAGTGAGACAGCTGAAGGCAAAATGGGACTTAATGAAATAAATAGGAGGCAAGAAGTCATGATTTATCTCTTGCTCCCACAAGAGGGATAGCTGGGAAGTTTAAACTATAAATCATAATTCCATGTCATGTATCCACTATTTAGCGCTGAAAGCTTGTGCAGATGTTTAAGATACAGTTGATTCCAGAGATGTCCTTGTTTATGAATCAGCCTCTGATGAAAGATGGCAAAGTGGCTGGCAAAGGTCCAGGAGACTATCATTCCTCGAAGCGGCACCTACGTTAGGAATATTTAAGGTTATGTGCTAAATTGGAGACAAGCCATCTTTGAAACATACAGATTCATTGAGCAGAGTTTAAGCTTGAAGTTATTTCTTTAAACCACAAACGTTTTATTTCCTCTTCCCTTCCCAGCAGTTAGCCCAAGTAGCATGGGAATGTTGTTTCAGCTAAACTGTATCCCTTCTGTGCTACAAAAGAACAAGGCCGTGTAGCCCAATTGGCTCATGTTCTTTTGTATAACCCGTGGAGGGGCTGTACCTACAAACAAGCTTTAAGCTTTATATATATATATATATATATATATATATATATATATATATATATATATATATATATATATATATATATATATGGGTCAATTGTGATGAAACGTGATCTCCATTAGGACAAGTTATTTTGAGGATGTTATGTTATTGTGACCTATGAGTTCTAGTCCCTGATTGATTGGGCTAATGAAATCTTAAGCCCACCGCACACTGCCCGACTCATGCAGTCCCGACTCATCTCAACTGGCTGTACAGAGTCTGGGTGAATCATAGCAGTGTGCATGCCCTTAAAACCAAGATTATCCAGATCTCAGCCGGAATGTCTTCAGATTTGAAGATTGAACATGTTGAATCTTTTTCAGACGCATTTTAGTTCAGATGTGATCAGTCAGTCTGTGTGCGGCGGTTGCCGACCAAGACCGACTGAGACTGATTAGTCATTAGGGTGTCAACCAGTGGTGAAACAGGTTTAAGTGATGTAGCTTGTCATGTAATTTGTCATACAAGATGGCGGAATATTGACAGATTTAGTTCCACAGATAAAAATACACTGGACTTGAATTGCTCTGAGTGTTGCGAATTCAAAAATACCAGATATGGCCACATTTTATTAGTTTTTTTTAGGCGTTTACTAATTAAAGGTAAATTATCAATTTACCTTTTTATTATCAATCTACTGGCAGTCTATATTTTCTTACTGCACTAAAACAGAAGTAACCGGTGTGTTGATCTCCAATAGGTTATGAATCACAAGCCCCTAGATCTACACACTGAGAAAAAACCCCGCCAAAGTCAAATAAAAATCAACAGGTTAGATTTTATTTACCACAGGTTAAAGTAGACAAACTGTACAAAAAGTCAAACACTGCCTGAAACGTTTGCACGGTGTAAATGGTCAATAGCTAAATTAATAGGCTAAGTGCTTCTTTTGGTTGCTTTATGGCACTGTCTCCATCGTCTAATAAGCATACAATGCCATGCATAATACGAGGGTCGATATGTTGGGCTAAGTTAGTAAAAAAAAAAAAACGTGTACAGGGCAGTATTAATTAAATTTGCATACATAGTAATCACCAGGATCTAGCTGTGGTCAGTAATTCAGTCTTAGCAGTATGCAACACCCAGTTGAGAAAAACACTCATTTGAGTCAAACCAAAACTGAACACAACTGATCGTAGAATCTGTGCAAACTCAGATGAGATGAATCGGGACGGCTTGAGTCGGGCAGTGTGCGGTACGTTTTAGAAACTGCTTTCTTCAAATGAAATGTTGCATATTTGTTACATGAAGTTATATTTTTAACTAGTATTCCAATTATAATGAAACTTGGTATACACATTTTTTTTTTCTACCACAAATTATTAAGCCTGTAAATGTAGCTCTACTTGTCTAGATATGATTTAGTTTATTAAAAACCTGACTGAGTAGTTGCAAAGAAGTTGAAAAGAAAATAGATGAAGAGCAAACTTAGCATGTTTAAACAAAGCTACAGATTGCCCTTGACCTTAAATGAGATACTTCAAGTATGAATCAAAATAGATTCAGTTATTTCAGTCTATGTTTGTAGCTCATTCCTGAAGCCTTGGGATTAGTCTGGCTGCTCTTCTTTGGACTCTCCTCAGTGTCACGATGTCCCTTTGGTACTGTGGTGACCAGAATTGAACAGAAGTGCTGTCTCACCAGTGCATTATACAACCTCATCATAACCTCCTTGGATTTGTACTACTGTGTGGTTGCTGGCAGCGATAAATCTTTTACAACACCAGGATCTTCTGTTGGTGAGCCTGTTCGACCTCTATACCCGCCATTTTGTATCAATTCATGTAATACTTTACATTTGTGGACATTGAATTTCTTTTGTCACGTTTCTGCCCAGCTCTGAATGCGAAAACAGTGTAAAGTTCTCTATCTCTTTTTCTCACAAATGTTTTAATGTTCTGTTTGTAGTGTCAGCTACACAATCAAAAGAATAGGATGTTTTATTACTAACTGGTTTTAACTTGAAGTCACTGAGTTTCTAAATATTATTTGAATGGAGAACCCTGCTTCCCTGCTTAAGAGCAACACTGCTTTCCTGTTTTCTGAGTTCTTTTCCTGGTGCTCTGACTCTGACAACAATACATTGTTGGTGGGCCATCCAACATGAGGAACTAGATATAGGATACATCATGGGTGAGTAAGGAGGATATGCTCAGTGTTCAATTTACTTGACGGAGTATGGAAGCTGATATGAAATTCAGCGCACACGGAACACAGGTAATTAATAATGCTGTTGTCATTGGGGTTAGAAAAGAAGGAATGAAAAATATACACAGAAGAAGAATCCAAAATGATGTTTAACATTTGTGAGTATGATTTCCATCATGTGTTACACAGTTCTGTGCATTTTAATAGTCACATTTTATTATTTACTCCTTACTGCAGTATATTGAATGTGGCATTGAATAGTTTGAGCTAGGTGTGTGGTGTTTCTTACCACCCACCACAGAAATGTTGTTTTGCATGAAACATTTGAGCTAGAGAGTTAGTCAGCAGCTTATATGACCCATACAGTATGTGTTATATTAATGACTTGTGACTCCACTGTTTTTGTTATTTTCAGTAATATTCCTATGCTGCATGGCCGCTTTATTAAGACCTGTACCCAATATGATATTGGGATACCGCTTACCCTGATAACAGCCTTGACATGACATGGGATTTACACCACAAGATGCTGGAAGGTGTCTTGAGGGATGTTAATCAATTTAGATTAATATTTCAGACTGGACAAGCCTCTAATCATTTTCCCCCTCTAATTGCGGCTACAATCCCTTAATTTTACCATGATCCACTCTGATGACTCCTGCAGCAGCCTGCTAACATGACTGTCCCATGTCACATCACTACTTACTTTGCATCTCTAACTCAGGGTGATGCCAGATCCAACAGTCCTAATTAAGTGGCCAGGCATATGTATCCAATTGTTCAAAATCAGAAACAACAATACGAAGTTTGTTGTAGAATTTACATGTTTTGATTTTCTAATGGCTGATTATTATTATTATTATTATTATTATTATTATTATTATTATTATTATTATTATTATTATTATTATTATTATTATGTTTTAATTATCATAAAAAAAACATTAGTTGATTTTTTTCCCCAAAAAATATATTCAGGTACCCTCCTTAACCTGTAGATGGCAATCTCTTCATGACAAACTGTGAAGCAGTGGATTCATTTGGTTTTGCTGTTAGTCTTTTCAAAAGCACATCATTTGTCACTAGCATACACATGTTTCTATTTTCTTTCAGTCCTTTCATCCACCTTCACTCCTGTTTCAATGAAAAAGCTAAAAAAAGAACAAAGCAGTCCTGAGAGTTTCTACGCAATTCGTTGGGTATTTGAATTTGGATCACTCTTGTCTGCGACTAGTCTCTTATAAAATTATTTCGATTCCATGCGCTATTCTGAACTGTTACACTGTAAAAGCTTGACCCGTCAGTCAGCAGCACTTCCTTTCCCAGAGTTTTGCAGCTAAATTACATACACTGAGTTCAGTGTGAGCATGTCATTGCCTGGAAATTGTACGGAAAATAAAAAACAAAGGTACTTTACCATTAGTCAGAATGATTTCCTCATCTTGAAAATAGTTTTGTACCACAAGAAACGTCATACCTACTTTAAGACATTTGTTTGAGGGCTAAGGGGTAAAACATTGTGGGCTTAACCTTATGATTCAAATTGAATTTTTGTGATCTGGGTTCTGGGTATGGTTATGTCAATTGAGTTAACTTTTCCCTCTATAACTGGTTTTACCAAGTTTTGAGTTTGCCTGGAAATTCAAACTGTCTGGCATAGCATTGTCATTCTATACAAATCATGTGACTGTGATTACATTTACAACAAAAATGACTATAATTATCATGCTATTATTCCTGAATAAAAAAGGTTGACCGTGGTTTACAACAAACCTCTATGTGCTGTGTCGAAACAACTTTGAGGTAGTAGTGTCACAAAATAAGAAATATCACAACAGAATAATCTGTCCAAATAAAATGGTATTCTTGGTTGGATGCAGTTCCCAGGCTGCCAGTTTTCCGTCCCTGGTCTAGGTTCTAATACAATTATGTTTAATACTGTACTACTAAGGCTTCTAACTGAAAAGCAGCTGGGATTGCGTCAGACTGTTTTACTTTGTGGTAGCTTGAAACCTGGTTGCAGCATGACCATATGCAAAGATATTTTATGACAGATAATGTATTTTTTCAGCTGATTTCATGGGGTATTTAGTACAAAATAAGATGTACTGGGATCTTTTTGATTGAGTGTTTTGATTGCCTACTTAAGAGACTTATAATGTTATCCTGCCATAATATATTTTTCTCATATAGAACTTTTGCAAAGTGCTTTATAAATGTAATTGTGACATGGTTTTTAGATTAATAGATGACTATTTGGGGGTTATAATACATATTGTGTTTGTTATTTTCACTATATCTTTTCATAACCATACTGTATCGTCCAGAGCTCCAAAACCCCTTGATACCAGTACCAACCACCTTATTCCTTTCTAAAACTTTTATATCTGAATGTTTTTATCAGCCTCACATATCTTTTTATTTCACAACTTTTACTTTTATAAGATCCCAGACAGACTGTATACTTTTTTTTAATAGAAAAGAATAACTTGCCAGTATAAAGGGTGGAATAAAGGGAACCGGCAGGTGCACTGTATTACTCCTGCTCTTAGGTTCCTGAATCTGGTTAGAAAGCCTTGATCAAGGCCTTGGGACACTATAGCCCACTGTCTGTAATATTTTCAAAACTCTGGCCAATAATTGCCGTCTATGATCCTCGACTCGAGTCAATATTTGTGTACTGTAGGATAGCTTTGCACTTGTATTATGACTGATGGATTACAAACATTTGAGTTGTCCTAATTCATAGAGTTCCGCATTTCTGGTTTATTCAGAATTTTACTGAAAAATTACAGTTTTTTGTTTTGTTTTTTTAAATGGACATTGGGTTTTACTGATTTATACCTGATTTTTCTGTTATTCAATATTTTCTAGTAAATAGATAATATTTTGATTAAAATGCTGTTTTATTTTGACTCCGACATTGTAATAAGCAGCCCTACACGGTATCCTAGGATACAGCAAATGTTTAGACATCAGAGGATCAAATAACGTTCAAAAGTGGTTCTCTGTCACTTCACAAACACATTATTGCCTGATTATGTTCCAAAAGTCTGATTATTGTGGCAGTTGCTGGGCGTAGTATCTACTAGCTTGATCAAAAACTAAATTGAAATACTTACACAAAAATATAATATTTTTGTGGATGAGGACCGGGCTGAAAAGATAAATGAGTTTATGAATATTCAAAAGAAAACTAATGTTTTGAAGTATACAAAAAAGCAAAAATAGCATAAATGGGATAGATGAGGCAGAGGACGCATGTGATGCAGCCGAGTGAATAATAAATTTGGCTGGAGGCCTCGTCCTTGGGTGCGCAAAGGCTACCTGCGTAAGGCCGACTGTAAAAAAATGAACGATTACATGCATCCTAGTGCCGCAGCTAGGAAGTGGCTATGAGCCACCCCCCATGAAAGCTGAGACACAGCCCGTCCCCCGGCGCATGAATGCACTGGGGGAAAGAGCCTAGCCTCTCCAGCCTGACCACACAGCCCGCAGAACTAAATATGAACTGCACAGCAATCAGGTAAGGTATTTTTAGGGGGAAACTTCAGGGAACCTATGGCTCAGGGTAGCCCTTCCTCCAGGCTCTAAGTGGTGAACTCCTGTTTCAGCAGCCCAACGCTTGCCTGAGCAGCCGAAACAAAAGAAGCGACATGAGAGAATAACACACAGAGCCTTTGTGCGCTTGTTGATGACGTATTGGTTAGATGCGGATTCTCCTGCAGAAAAGCAACCAAGTTTACAATTTATGCAGCTTTTACATTCGCTTTAATAAAAGAGTTTGTCAGAGCGCTGTGCTTTGCATGGACAGCCACTATTTATTGCAGAGAGGTGTGTATTGGTGACTTTGTGCGACAGTACTGTCCATCAGCTATAACACTGCCTAAAACACAGACAATCATAAATATCAGACAGAAAATGGTGATGCTTTAGTTGGTAAACTTATGGAACGCATTGATGGAAATGTCAAGTGTGATTTTTGACACATCTCCTGATGGCTTGCACCGCCCAGTTCTGTCAATTTTCTTTTTTCTTTTTTTTTTTTTTTTAACTCTTTGCATTCCATTTATTCAGCACTTTTGCAGCTACCTTCTTTATTATGTCCGTGTTATTTCTGTAGTGCATTGGGCTATGAGATACGCCCTTTTTTTCCGGTTTCATACGGCGCCTATCGTTCTCACTCGGCCAGTGAAAGGTTTGCTCGGCTTTTTCCAGAGAAAAAACGGCTAGAGACCTGTGCTTTACATCTTTTTGATGATGTCAGACAGGGTCCCACATTTGACTGGAAAGGGAAAATTGTAATGTCGGACCTGGTCCGACATAGGACCGCAAAGGGTTAATGGTTTCAAGGTGAATAAACCTGGTTTGTTTTGTGCTGATGTCATGTTAATACCTTCTGTAGATACTTTTTCCGTGAGCACAGCGACTGCCTAAACATTCACAAAGTACCAGCTAACTTGGGAAAATGTGGCTTTGATTTGCATAGATTCTGCTTACATGCCAGGGATATTAAACTTAATCAGATATCAGAACGGCTATGCATCTTATTCCACATGTAAAGTGTGTATCCTGAGATTTTTTCCCCCCAATTTCTATCGATGTTTCAATTAAAAACTTTTTAAAAACAATTTTATCCATATTTTACCCAATTTTTCTCATTATTGAGTACATTTGAGCTATAATTATTCATTTGGCAATATACAGGTTCTAATATATCTACAGTGTTTGTTGTCTTACAATTTAGTAGTTTCGAGCTCTATTAACATGAGATGTATTTGTGAATATGTGCAACAATATGTTTGGAGTACAGTCAAAAACTTCTCCATGATATTTTATCTGCATATAATTATAGTTCTCCCCTTTTAAAAGGATCTAGTCAGGAGTCTGTTACAAGACTGCTGTTTCTGTTTTACTAGAGTAATGGGATTATGGAGCAAATGGGAGCCACGACCCTTCCACCTTAACTGGTTTTGCAGTATAAAATGAAAATTCCACTGATTTTATAGACGTTTTTAATGCCTAATGTTTACAGCAACCTCGGTATGTGTTATTAAAAGTGTTATTCATGTTTTTGTTTTTTTTATTGAATATACACTAAGTTTAAAAAACAGACTTTTTTAATATGTTCTAGTATAACAACCATTAAGGTAATAACTAACCGATAATGTAGTAATACTTCATAATGTAATTATTTTTTCTTGTAACGTAATAATCACCAGATAATATAATAACTTAACAACTAATGTAATACAAATTTCTGCTCTATAATGTAATAATTTTGTATGCATAATGTAATAACTCAGCTTGCCTGATAATGTAATAACCTGTTAACTAATAATGTAATAACTGCCATACCACCATTGCAAACATTGCATTTGTCCATGTAAATCTGATGATCTGTGACCGCTATATGCCTTCCTTATGTAGGCATGTGGGCAAAACTACAAAAAGGTACAAATCCTCTGATGGTAGAAAAAAAATCTAGTCTTCTGTAACTAATAAAAACAAGATATTGGCGTACGTGGGCAGAGATGTTTTTTCTGTCCATTATATAAAATGGTTATTGAGTATGTGAATTATGTATGTCATGATGTCTGTTATCATTTTTTGGGATTGTTCTTAAATATGTGATATGATTTTCAATCAAACATCATGGAGACTATTGATTGATCCAATAAAATTGTGGTAAATATTGTTTTTTTCAAAATATACATTGACAATATATGTACAGTACTGTGCAAAAGTTTTTGGCAGGTGTGAAAAAATGCTGTAAAGTAAGAATGCTTTCAAAAATAGACATGTTAATAGTTTATATTTATCAATTAACGTCTGATCTGCGACTTGCACACTTTCAAACAACAAGTTCCACTGCTTGAGCCTAGACGTCAAAAGCTTGGCATTGAACTTGGTGAGACCAAGATCTCTAATCAAGTTGTTGAGGTCTTTTTGGTTTGGGTAGTATGGGTTTCTCTCCTCAGCTCCACTTCTGAAATTGTCATCTGGATCTACAACGTCTTCCTTGCTCTCTGACTTGCTGCTCTCTTCTAAAGACGGCTGCTTTCTCTCCGGAGGAGTGGGTACGGGGAGCTCATGGCAGTGTGGCACCGGGGTGTGGGTGAAGGAAGGTCCGGATACGTGATAGCAGGTGCATTCTTGCCAGTCCGACGTTTGGAAGGGTCCACCATGCAGAAGTAGCAGTTGCTTGAGTGCTCAGTGGGTTCCCGCCAAATTCTTGGGGTAGCGAACTTCATGGCTCTCTTTTCCCCTCTGTACCATCCTACAAAAATAAATTTATTTCACCCATGACTAATGTGTAAGAGATTCTCGCAACATTTTTCATATATGATATATTTTTTCAATAACATTGAAAATTGTAAAACATTTTAAAATTAAAAACTTTTACAATTTTAAAAATGTTAACAAATTTTATAACATAAAATTCCGAGCAACAATTGTCCATCTTACCTTCCAGAGTTTTTTTGCAGTGCTCGCAGGTGAAATGAGGTGCCCAGGGTTTGTCTTGATCCCCGACAGGCATGCCGAAATATGCCTTGTAGGCCTCACACATCTTAGCAGATGCTTCCACTGAGTACTTTTTCGCTCTTGTCTTGATAAATTGGCCGCAGACATAGCAAAATGCGTCTGCCGGATGCTTGCAGCCTCTTGATGCCATCTCAGAAAAATGCACTTTTTTTTTTTTTTTTTTTTTTTTTTTTTTTGATATGTATCCACTTAGGCAGCTGGAACTAAACTGAACTGGTGGGCTTAAGGCCCCTGTATTTATACTACTATTTATATTACTGGAAAGTTCTAGAAAGTTCTAGAAGTTACTCCAAGTTTACTCAGCATTGAATCGATCTGGAATGTTCTGGAAAATAGGTAAATTTCAAAATATCACTGTCCTGGTCGCAAAAGCAAAGTTTGTGGGGAATAATAGCCATTTTCTATACTTTTGAGGCATAAGCAATTAGGAAATAACACTTACTACCCAGGAACCAAAAAAAATAACGGTGTTATCAGTTAGTTATTACATTAATTGTTGTTACACTGTATAAGCATTTATCATTCTTTTACCATACAATGCTATGATCAATGCATGGTATACACTGTTTTTATTGTAGCATTGTATATCAGTTTTTTACCACCCTTATTTTCACTGTGCTGCCTATACTTCGCTATGCTTTTGCTACTGCCAGAATACAATTTTATAAGGTCAAAATGTATCCATATAGTTCCTCTCTGTGGAGGGAAGCCTAGAATAATGGGGCATCTGCTCCCTGGCTGTAAATCACAGAGAGGGCTGGTGTGAAGCCACTCAGGATTCCTTTTTATCTCTTAGCAGAGCCCCTGTAACAGAAAGTGGGAGTGGATCCAATTCAAATCACCATTTCCTCCTCCGACAAGGAAGCAGAAATTAGGTTTCCAGATACAAAACTCCAGTTCACACTTTTTATATACGTTCTGTCTTGGCAAAGGTTCTCATGTTTCTTTCCATCTGCTAGGAATATCAGAACATAGGGTTTTTCTTTTTTTTTTTTTTTTTTTTTTTTTTTTTTTTTAAGTATTTTTAATCAGCATTTTGCTGCTGATGTTTAAATGACCTGATTAAATGACCTGTTTGATTTGATTTTTCTTTCTTCTTTTTTTTGTCCTATACATTTCCTCTGGTTGAATGATCAGGCTGAATGTGAATCATTTTTATATTTAAGTCTTTCAACACTTCTAAGGTCTACTAATAACTCCACAGAAAACGATAGACCAGTTAACCAGTCCCTGTATGGTGTATTCTAAGATATCATTTTTTGTGGATTATTTCCATAAAATAAATTAAAACTGCAGTATATAATTATTAGCAGGGTTGTGTTTTTGCAGAGTTGCTGAAAGTTAATGCATTTTACATGAATGTGCCATGTATAAATGATTCATAGTAGTTACAAAATGTAATTGATTAATTAAATGTACACAGCTAACAACATTGTATAATTGGTTGTACAATGAATTAAATGTGGCTATTTTCAGGGTTAGATACAGTACTCACATTGCAGCCACTCTGGGATTTGGGTTATATCATTGAAATGACTAGGTGACAATATTGTTACTTACCATGTTGCATTTACTATCTTCAAAATCCTAACTGCATTTAGAATTTTTATGTTTAAAAATATAAATCATTATACAGGTTTGTATCTGACACATACAAAACCAGTACACATTTAATTCCCAGTAAGAGATTTTCGACTAGTTTACACACAAAACAGTGTATCGGTGTCTTAAACCTGATAGACAGTACTAGAATCATTCTGCTTCTGTAACATGATAGACATTTATGTAGAGTACTGACCTTGCAGAGCACAGTGGATAGTTAAAATTGACATTTCTGAACATCAGTTCAAAACCAAAAACTGTGACTCATAAAAAGATTGCCTCGCTAAAAAGGAAAATCTCCAAAGAGAAGCAATGTATGAACAGTATACAATAAACAAAAAAAAAAAACAACAGATGGCTGGACAAAATACAAACCAGTAATTCTACTCCTGGGTTGAGAACTAAGTCCCCAAAAGCTTTGGTCTTGCGGTTCATGAAGTCATTTGATGCACATCTGTACATCACTCTCTGTGTCTATCCACTGAGACAGATAGTCCAATGACTGCAGGGGATTGGCAGGGGACTGTGAGGAGAAGAAGAGGACGCTTTTTCATTTCCAGTGGATCACCATGGGAACTGCTCCCATTCAGGGGCTTAATGCAAGAGCCAGAGGCCTGGGTCATAGATCTCAGTCCCACATAGAGATCCATGCCTCTCCACAGTACAGCTGCCGCTCCATATCAAAGTGCTTATCACTATCACTGAGCCAGTATTAAGATAGAATTCTGAACTTTTCTGTCTTGAAATATTGTTTTGTTAAAGAGTTTTAAAGAAGACAGCTTTCTAACAATAAGCCTGCTAACGACTAGAAGTGCTTTTGGAAACTGGCCCTGATTTCTATTAAAGTGGAGACAGACATACCTTTGTACTAAATGGTTGAGGCTGAATCATTGGGATACTTTAAGAACCAACTTTCTTTTTTTTAAGTTTTGATATAAATCCTTTAGTAGGACCGGATCAGCACTGATGGGCCAACTGCCTACTCTCGTTTTCTGTTCTTATTTCAGTTTCCTCTTGGTAACTAAACAAATGAAACAAGGCATCATATAAAGAAGCCAGCATTATTACATAACATTCTTTGTATGTTATGTATAAAACTCACGGCGTGAACAAGGTATTTTTTGGCTTTACAAAATTGCCACAAACTAATGGTTTTGGCACTCCCCATGGGAATCTGATAAATCAAAGCTTGCAGAAACGAACTAAAGGAAAATATGGGGTCACCCCAAATGATTTAAAATATGGGGTCAACCCAAGCTATTTAAATAATAATAATCTTTATGTTACGTGAGGGTTCCCATCCGTATTTGAGTAAACCAAAAACTGACTGACTCATCCCTCGTTTAATTGTTTTTTTAATTTACACAGTTTGACAGGACAGTGCCCTGTAATTTAATTGTAATTTCTTCCAGGAGGGCAGCACATTTTGGAAAAATCAGAGCTTCAACATCCACAATTCTGTTCTTTTCATTGTTTTGCATTTTCTCATCCTTGGAGCTATACCACAGAAGAACAGTATGACCCCTTCCCCTTATTCACTGTAGGGCAAACTCAACAGATCATGCAGATGGGTTGATGTGCATACATTTCCAACACATTTAGACTCCCTGCAGGCTGGGGAAAAAAAAAAAAAAATCTGTGGGATATTATGATAAAAGAGCATGTATTTTACATTAACCATCAACACAAACAGCTGCTTTTGAGTGGCTTTTGGGAGTTCTTCAAATTTTTCATTGTGGTCCCTTCCAATACAATATGTAGACCACAGTAGTGGTCTGTACATATCTGAGTCAATAAACCATGTTGTTATTTATAGATATGATTAGGTATTCTGAGTGCCTGATTACCAAGTAAGTATTTACACGTTGCCAGTATTTGTAATAACAAGCTGAAGACAGGTGTACAATTATTCCCAAGGTATCCAGGGCATGCTGCTTGATTGTTTTATTTTTAAAACACTTTGGATAGTCAAGTTTACTGCTGTGCAGTTTTAGAAGGACAGATCCTGTGAGCTCAGTGCCGGCTGGTCCTATGCAGTACCAGGCTGGTATTAACAGAACCGAGATGTGCTGTTTCAACCGAACCGTGAACCAATCTAATTCAATTGTGATGTTTAATCCAGGGCTGTAGTATAAATACATGTCTACAGTTACATGTTTAGCAGTATAACTGCATGGTTGAAGGTACATTTTACATGATTTGGCAGGGATTTATGTTGCTGTGTAATAAATGAATGGCCTATCTGTGACAGGAGGTAGAAAGCAAGGCTGTTTTTATGTAATTACAGCGTACAGAGGCAAATCAGAATAGCTGCTAATTTATGAATGGAAAGCCCCAGGTTTCTTCCAATTACAGTTGTATAATACATCATATGAACAGTTCTGCTTCTGAAGCTGTTGTATTTAAAATTAGGCATTTCCACATCCCACAGCGATGGCCACCACATTTCTGCAGATAATACACCTGCATGCAACACTTTGTACCACACTGTTATTTTTATAAAATCTTTGATCAGAGAGATTAGTGCCAAAAGTTGTGTGTGTGCCTTATAATATTACATGCACGTGTACCAGGTTTTTACAATGAGTTAATTTCCCGTACAATAATCCCCAACTGCATAAGTACTGTGCATTTGTATGTTATTATTCAACATATATTAAACATTGCATAAGTATAAACAAAACAGTGTCATCTGTTGCCTTGACCCAAAAGAGGTATCACAGCCATCTGCACTACTTCAGTTAGCATTAGTCTTGCTGAGGTTATGTGTTGCCTCTGCTCCACAAGTGCTGTAATGCATTGCTATTGTCATTTAAATCTACAAATAGAGCATGTCTTTGTTCAGAAACCCCGACATAGAAAGTGCATCTTTTTTCAAACACTAATCATTATAATACAAATGAAGACACGGCTGCAAATAAATCTCATTTAATTTTTTTTTTTTTTAATTAGTCTGGTTTGTACCACCGTACGTGAATGTTTGTTTGGAACAATGCAGATGCTGGCCCAGTTTACACTGCATGCTGAAGTAATTAGACTAGGCATACACAGCAAATGTATTGTGATTCTGAAAGATCCAAGCAGATTTGATGAAGTGTTCTGTTATGCCTCCTTTCTTGTACCGCAGTTTATTTGAGTCATAACTTACATGCACTAGGACACCACTGGAAATGAATAATGAATGACTAATATTTTGGGGAAAAAAGAAAGAAAGAAGAAATAAACTATGATTCATGGATTGTATTTTTCTTATTCTAGAAGCAGAAGTGTTTTCCTGAATATAGCCAACATATCTTGTATTTTGTATCTGTTCTTTATTTAGCCAAAACTATTTTATTCAAATGTTGTGTGTAAGATATTGACTTCAGACAGGAATAAACATATTCTAATTTGTATTTAATAAGAATATATATTACAAATATGGACTGGAGTTGAGGTGTACTAATGTCCCCTTGGGTTGACATATTGTAATGTACTCCAAGGCAGTATATTGCACAAAGTCAAAGTCTCTCCATATATATCTAGTCCACATGTTTTATTAAACCCTTAATCTCTATTCGGTTTTCAGACACCAGTGCAGCATAGAAATTCTACAGAAGACTGGTCTTGAGGATATTATTTCTCCATGGCTTCAAGTGTGGGTGTTTGGCATGGAGATATTTTGGAAAGTTGGTGATAGGAGTTTTTCTATCAACTTTTGTGTTTTTAGCAGCCTTTTTGTCAAAGCTTCCACAATATATTTTACTTTCTGATATGTTTCTCATAATTCAGCCGCGAGGTGTGGGCTTGTTTCTCTGTATATTGTGAACAGGATGGCTTTGTTGGGGTGACAGACCAGAAGAAGGACGAAGAACAACAAAGGTAGGGCGGTGAATCTGTGATGCTATGGATTCCAGGGTTTTATTGTAAATAATAATAAACAAAAAAAGATTTAAACAAAACACACACAACAGGACACAGCACTTGAGGCCAAAATAAAAAGATAAACAAAGCAGACAACATTAAACAAGACAGTGGATGAACAGACACACAAGTACCGGGCTGGCTCTTCCAGCACGCTGCAACAATTGTTCTCAAACCCAAAAAAACTCCTTCTCTCTCCCGTTCTCCACTCACGAACACACAACCCCAAGTGAGTGAAAACATGCAGCTTTTATGCAGCTGTACCGAGACTCGATTGCTCATCAATCATTCAATTGGAGTCTCGGTACAACTGCACGTGAATTAATAAAAGTGCAACTCCCCATGCTCACATATTAGTTTACTTGCACGTGATTGCTGTGCAATCCTCCTGTCTAAATGCAAAATATACATTTTAAACACTTGTGTGAACAACCCATATTTATATCCTGTGTATTTTATACATAAACACCAACAATAAACACACTACATATAACAGAAAACACTAATAAACCTAAAGGGGGTGGGACACTCCACCACAATATGAATTGTTGCTAAGTATGAATATGTACCATTGTTACGGAGACTATAGTGCAAACTATAATATGTCACATGATTGTCACATGATATAATATATGATCGTGTTTTCTTTAGTTTGTACTGGAGAAAGGCTACTTTTAAATTATAAATCATGTATGAAGAATCCAGCAATCTGCCAATTACTGTTCAGGATTTGTCAACATTCCAGTACATCTTATCCTGTGTGCACATTTCATCCCTTGCATAGAACCAACAGCAACAATATCTGTTAAATTATATCTTTTCTGTGTGTGTTACATGATTGAGCACTTTAATAACGGAGTGCCTATCTTTGGAGCTTCATTAATAATCTTGATTTTCTATTTGGCTTTCAATAATAAAGTGTTTGAATCTGTATCCTTACTCGTTCAGTTGTTGTGAATTCATAAAAACCTATGGTCCATCATAATTAAAAGAAGGACCGTTTTTACCATGTTGTAATCAAGTTACCCCCTGTTAGGTTTATTTCTCAATTTGCTCAGCTTTGTAAACTTAACGTAAGCAGACCACGACAGTGGTCCACACAGAATTGGCGGCTGGTCCTGCTATTGGGTAGATGCAGCTGTTATACCATATAAAGAATATTATCTATGGGTCATGTATACTAAGAAACTAATTCATTTCCAGGGACCTCCGGCTGGCAGAAGTATTGGTTGCATAGAATAAAAAATAGAAAACATGTGTTAAATAAGTGTTTGAAGTCCATGGATTGCTGTCAGTTCATCTACAGGGGCTCCGCTTTGTGCATTGCTTTCCCTAAAGAGAGGAGAAGCAATGCTTTAAAAACATTAATATAGTAGCGGAGCTACATAGCTGACAAACTGTGCACTTTTGTATATCAATTTGAACTTTGCAGAGTCTTACCATAACTGTGAATTCCTGATATATTCCTGTAGAGCCATGGTCAAAAACAGCTTTCATTATTAATCATGACGTTACTGTGAAACTAGTGTAGTAAAAAATAGTAATAATAACATTTTAAAATTACAATGAAAAATAATAAAATAGTTATTGGTTTGGGTGTACAGATTTCTCTTCATATGTAAAACCATGTTGTTGTTGTTATTTTTATCCAATATGTGTAATACATTTTATTTATTTATTTATTTATTTATTTGAATATGCCGATCATTTTGGTATTATCTGAGAACCTTCTGAGAATCATACTTTCCAGCTATGGCCAAATGTTTTGCTTCATAAAGTTGAATGAAACCCACTGAATAACGTTACGTTATATTGAATTACATACCGCTTTGTAATTTTCCATATACTTAATGAAAAACTGCCAAAAATTGAAACACGTGATATTTCAAAATCTAGTACTAAAACACTGTACTGCTATTATGGCTTCCAGTAGGCTTTTGCAATATCATTTTGTGCGTGGTGGTTTATTCAGTGTGAAGCGGCGCATTAGTATGAAAACCATGGTATACGCTATATATACGAACGGTCATGTGACGCTGTTTAACCAATCAGAGGTGGTTATTTTTCCAAGCCGTGTTATATACAGTGCCTTACAAAAGTATTCAGACCCCTAACCAATTCTCTCATATTACTAAATTACAAATGGTACATTGAAATTTCGTTCTGTTCGATATTTTATTTTAAAACACTTGAACTCAAAATATGTTATTGTAAGGTGACATTGATTTTATGTTGGGAAATATTTTTAAAAAAAATTAAAAACTGAAATATCTTGCTTGCATAAGTATTCAACCCCCACACATTAATATTTGGTAGAGCCACCTTTCGCTGCAATAACAGCTTTAAGTCTTTTGGGGTAAGTATGTACCAGCTTTGCGCACAGTGTCAGAGTGATTTTGGCCCATTCTTCTTGGCAGATTTGCTCGAGGTTGTTCAGGTAGGTTGGACGACGCTTGTGGACCGCAATTTTCAAATAGTGCCGCAGATTCTCAATGGGATTGAGATCAGGACTTTGACTGGGCTATTGTAGGACATTCACCTTTTTGTTCTTGAGCCACTCCAATGTTGCTTTGGCCTTGTGCTTGGGATCATTGTCCTGCTGAAAGGTGAATTTCCTCCCAAGCTTCAGTTTTTTAGCAGACTGAAGCAGATTCTCTTGCAGTATTTTCCTGTATTTTGCTCCATCCATTCTTCCTTCAATTGTAACAAGATGCCCAGTCCCTGCTGATGAGAAGCATCCCCACAGCATGATGCTGCCACCACCATACTTCACATGTGTCTTGAGGCATGGGCAGTGTTAGGTTTGTGCCACACATAGCGCTTTGAGTTTTGGCCAAAAAGCTCTATCTTGGTCTCATCTGACCACAAAACCTTTTCCCACATCGCAGCTGGGTCACTCTTATGCTTTCTGGCAAACTCCAGATGTGCTTTCAGATGGTACTTTTTGAGTAACGGCTTCTTTCTTGCCACCCTCCCATACAGGCCAGTGTTATGCAGAGCTCTTGATATGGTTGACTGGTGCACCATTACTCCACTCCCAGCCACTGAACTCTGTAACTCCTTCAAAGTGATTGTTGGCCTCTCTGTGGCTTCTCTCACAAGTCTCCTTCTTGTTTGAGTGCTGAGTTTTGAGGGATGGCCTTTTCTTGGCAGTGCCTGGGTGGTGTGATGCAGCTTCCACTTCCTGATTATTGATCCAACTGTGCTCACTGGGATATCCAAACACTTGAATATTATTTTGTACCCTTTCCCTAATCTATGCATTTGTATTACTTTATCTCTAACTTCTGTAGAATGCTCTTTGGTCTTCATTTTTCTTCAGATTCACAGCCTTACCAATGATCCTTCAACAGTGGGGTTTTTATCCAGAAAACGTGACAACAACTTTAGTGGTTCACAGGTGAAGCCCAATGGTAAGGTAATTGTGTCCTCGTTAGGGCAATTTCTTTCATCGGTGCATATCTTTCTTTCTTACATAATCTAAAATGTTTAATCTAAGCCTAAACCCACTTGCTGTTGCAGAATTCCATTCACAGAACATAATCAACCCAAGTGTATTAATTGTGGCTTCTTTACTTAGATTTTTTCTGAGTGCTTGGATTTAAAATGACATTTTTTTTGTAGGGGATCCCTGAGTAAATACAGTCAGTGGAGTACAGGTTCAACAGTCTTCGCTGGGGATTCCAGAGAGAACGTTGCATTGGCTCTGAAGGCAAAACTGGCAGGGACTGTTTCTTCTCATTGCGTTACATTGGACACCTGCAGTTGACTTGCCGATATCCACACTTGAGTTCGTGGGTGGAGATATTAAACAAAAATAATAAGAAAACATAAAATAAAATGCAATATGCTGCCCATTGGAACCCCTGTGGCTTTTTTTGTTTTTATTTTGCAGCGTTTATGCCGTGGGTAATTGTCAGTCCCAAATCCACATTGAAGGCTTGGGTGCAGTGTAAATGCCAAGCTTATATATTCCCCAACCCTAATTTGAAGCATCTTACACCAGTGAAAAGGATGTGGCTTAAACAAATAAAAGAATCACAAGCGGATCAAAAGGGGTCTGCAAATCTGTTCCTTCTGGTAGAAGCCTTTCTCAAAATCCACAGTTCAAGCAGCCGTTTCTGCGGTCAGCTGCTAAAAAATGTCAGCATCTCCCATGGATGCAGTTCGAGTGTTGCCTTCTAAATGATTGAGTGGGTTAGATGGACACCACATCATTTCTCACCTCCATCTCTAACAGACATCCCTCATAATGTAAAAGTACAGATTAAAGCCCCTTGCATAATACTTTCTATTTATAAGAAGAGAAATAAAATAGGGGCTCAAAGGCAACCACAGATGTTTGCACAAGGAGGTGACAATTATAAAGCACAGGCCACCAGGAAGCCTGCTATACGTTAAAGCTCTACTGCTCCACAAGAAACATTTGGTTTGCAGAGGGGGAAGTCACTATATAAAAAAATGTATTCACACCTTCCTGGAGTAGGAAAGGGAGAAGGCTTGCATATGCTCTGTCTACAGGGGAAAACAGGCAGGTCTGTTGGATTGTGAACCATCCAAATGCACTGGATTTTTGACATTCATGTGAATACAGATCTTCTTTGCACAGGATAGCAGCCTGTGACAAGGGAGCTGAGTGGATTCAGGTGCAGAGGTGATGCAGTGCAGAAATGAAACAGACTGTAATTTGGTTTGGAAAATGTTGTTTTTATTTTATTCCAGGTCTGGTGACCAACAACAATAATGGACAATAATAAACGGGTTTGCAGACCCAAACAATAATAACCTAAACATGTATCTGCCCCACAATAGTACATACATGGTCACCAGGTCTGGGTGATTGCAGTAGTACCATTTGGTACATGAAGGGCTGCATTGCCAGATACCACGAGTTATCTGGGCATTGCTATCCTTCATTGTGCTTAACCACTTGAGTGGGGCGTGGTCTGTGACAAGATCAAATGAATGTCTCAGCAGGTAATATTGTAAAGAGTGAGTAGCCCATTTAATGGCCAAACACTCCTTTTCGACTACGGAGTAGTTGCGCTCCCAAGGTAGAATCTTTTTACTGAGATATATTATCGGGTGTTCTATTCCTTCTACCTTTTGGGACAAGACAGCATGTCCGACGCATAGATGTGGAGGATGAATCTCTTGTTGAAATCAGGTGTGATAAGGGGGTTTGGATGCTATGGGCAGGGTGGTTGACTGGATTCATAGAGAGTGGTGGGAGGCGGAGCAGTCCCAGTTGGCTCGGGCTGGTGCACCCATGTGCTCTATTTGCATGGAGTATAGGCATGTGGAGGTCAACTGCCATGACCGGGAAGAGGACACATACGCGGACCTAGATTGGGAGGAGCAAAGGAGAAGAGCTGCTGTCCCAGGAGGAAGAGCCACGACAATTTACAGGAAGGAGCTAAGGCCTCACCCACCCAAAATTTTTTTAGGGGGGGACGAGGGCGAGTAGTGGATAACGTTCAGCAGCAACCGGAAGTGCTGCTGAGCGAAGGGGAGGAGCTACTGTCGCCTTTGCAGCCAGAAGGAGAGGGGCTACTGCCTACTTTGCAGCCAGAAGGGAAGGGGATACTTCCGCCTTTGCAGCCAGATGGGGAGGGGCTACTGCCACCTTTGCAGCCAGAAAGGGAGGGGCTACTGCCGCCTTTGCAGCCAGAAGGGGAGGGGCTACTGCTGCCTTCACAGCTAGAAGGGGAGGAGCTACACCAGGGGGAGAAGTGGAGCTCCCGTTGTCGGGAGGCAAGGAGGCCCATTGGGGTCGGTGGTCTCGAAGGTCTGGGTCCTGATGCTGATGGTGGTGGTGGAGAGAGAGGGTTTGACTGCTCTGAAGAGCGGAGACCAAAAGTATTCTGGTCCAGGAGGAAAATACGGAGTCCTCAAAATCCTTGTCCAGTTTCACGTGTCTTCCAGGGCGTCGGAGTTGTTGTATCGGTGCCGACCATGTCGCAGAATTGCTCCACAACCACTGCTTCCCCCATTTTCAGGTTGGTTTTCTTCTTGGGCATCAGCCAGTGTACCATGTGGTCACACAACCGCTCTGCAACCACCCTGGGGCATGTCTCTGGGGATCTTTGGTACTCCCTGATCCGTAACCAGTGGGTCATAGCTGGCAGTGTTGGGGTCGCTCTTAGCCTGGTAGGTTGCCTCTCTGATCAGGCAGGGTCCCAGCTGGCTCACCCAGAACTCCATGACATGGTGGTGGCCAGCCAGTCAAACGCAACCAGGTATAAATCTGGGTCACCCTCTGTCGACATCTTCATCGCCCGAGCCTCCGGTAGGAACTGGTGCTGTGGAATGTGCCAACCCTATCTGTTCAATGAGCGCAGTGTAGCACTCCTACCTCTCCTCTGTGCCCCAACTGCTGTCTAGCACCTCCAGCAGCTCTGCCAGTGCATTGCAATCCACGTCCCATGTCTAACACCACGTGTGACAAGGTAGCTGAGTGACAGCTCCGGAATAGTGTGTTAGCTGTCTAGTGTGTTAGCCGTCTATTGTGGCATAACAAATAAGATACTCATAAAACTGTTTTCTCGAACGACATAGTCTCTCACAGTCCTTCTTAGTTTTTAAATACAAACCAAAAGCAAAGAACAGATTACAATTCTCCGTCCCCTTTTATGCTGTCATACATGACCCCTTGGTAAACGAGTGCAACTGCCCCTCCAATCTGCGGCTGCCACGTCGTTTCCCTTCCGGGTCAATAAATTCTTGCAACAGAGTCTCGTCTTCTTCCAGACTGGCCAACTTCCCGATCCTGGGAAAGAACTGTCAGACCAATCTGTCCAAAGAACTCTGTTCTCACTGCTTAGCGCCCTCACAGGTCAGGAGGGAGATTTACAACCAAGAACCAATAACACAGTTAATCAGTGTCCAGGACACCAACACGGTCAAGACATTGCATACTCTCTGTGCCATACTTAACGTGTTTTTTTGAAAAAGTCTGAAGTAACTGCATTTTTTAATTGTTAGACATTTCAAAACCACCTAGTGACTCATTGCTCCCAAACACAGATTTAAGAAAAACTGTTTAAAATTAGCATAATGAGTTTAGCGGTAAATCATTTCAAGGGTGGGAAACATACATACTTCCCTCAAGACAATTAGTTTTTATTATTAAAGAAACTTGTTTTCTAGTATTCTGAAAAAGTTGTTGTTCTCCCAAACTTTTAGTTAATATGGTTGTACCACCCAAGAATCCTAAAAAAACAGGGACACGGCAACTTAAATGGTCAGAAATAAGAGTTAAATGGTACAAAATGCTCCCTGGTTTCAGTCATGCTTTATTTTAAGTGCCTTTTTTGTTTATTAACTGTTAACAAACAGCTAATAAACATGTTAATGTACATTATTGATTTTCTGTTAACTTTTAGTTAATAATATATAATAGTCCATCTAAAACTGCAAATAGCAGAGCCCTATGCACAATCAATCAAACACCAGAGCCCTATGGATGATCATTACCCAGTCGACCATATGCTTGAAATAGGTTACATTTGTTACTGTATAATTTTTTTTTCAAATTAAATCAGGTTTTTATTAACCCTAACCCTAACCCTAATTCTTAGCTAAAAGTGTTTGTTAACAGTTAATAAACTAAAAAAATGGCCCTTAAAATAAAATGTGACCCTGTTTTCTGACAAACTAAATTTGACTGGGCTGCCACCAAAACTGCTTTGACATTCAATGGAATGCTTGTATTGTCTTCATTGCTGAAACAATTTTTTAACATACCATAATATCCCATCCAGTTGTTCTGTATTGCTAGTCAATGGATACCATTAGGGGTAACACTACACTTGTAGCTTCTTAAAATTATTTGCTTATTTTTGGAAGAAAGTACTGCAGTGAAAGTAAATGTGTGTGTGTGTGTGTGTGTATATATATATATATATATATATATATATATATATATATATATATATATATATATATATATACATATATATATATATATATATATATATTGTCTGTAAGTATTGTATGGCCTATCTCTCACCACAACAGTGAAAGATCCTTTCAGTAAATGAAATACGTTGTTTTACAAAAGAATTTCTAGAATTTCCTGTGGAGCACCTTTACGGACCCCCAGGGATCCCTGAATGTGGGTTTGAGAACCACTGCCCTAATACACTGCAGATACACACAATGTAATTTAAATTGCTTCTATGGGAATATGCAGAGACATGCATAGAAAGTAATAGTTTTCTGTGGTAAGCATGTGAACTTTGTTATGATAAAAGAGGCAAATGCATCTGTAGAAAAGTTCGTAAGTGAGTAATGTTATGGTTCAGTTACCAGCATTGTTTGGCTTTCCATCAAATGGAGCGAGAACAAAGCTCGAGTTAGCCTGAGGCTGCCATTGCTAGCAATGCTGACCAAGGACTAGACAGGGTGGGGGCACAGCAGGTACCCACAAAAAAACTCCACCACCCAAAATAAATAAGTGGAAAACATCTTCCCTGTGTTCTTACTGGCAGTAATAGCTATGTTGGAAAATGTCACTGTAATAATGATATATGTTTACTTCAGGGAACCCTGCTGGTGGACTGTTCCAAACATATTACAATGTCAGTGCTAACCTTGAAAGAAATAGTTTAAAGTCATTAAAATAACATCAGCTTATCAAATAATAAGAAACACATTGCACTAAACCTCTACCCCAAACCCCATGCTGGCACTGCCATTTACTGTGTGATACGCCTAGGTTGATGCAATGTTTGATCAATGAGACTGGTTGCACGGTGCATTAACTTTTAAAAAGGTCAAAGCATTACTGGAGAATGAGCTTTATGGTTTCATTCATATTAATATATATATATATATATATATATATATATATATATATATATATATATATATATATATATATATATATATCTAATTTTATTTCAGTTTATAAATTGAATTGACAAATAACTTGTCAGGGAACTGTAATGGTATTTTATTTAACCCCTTTTTTTTCTCCCCAGTCCAACTAAGTTCCCTCACCATAGCAAGTCCCTACAATAGGTCAGAAGAATTGAAAGTCAGTGGACATCCTGCAATTCCACTGCCAAGCCAATTACCACTTTACATCCAGGAGCTTGACAGTGGATGCCAAGGAGATACTGGCAACCTGAGGACAAAGGCCAGCCCAGCAGATGTTAGCTGTAGCTCAGCAAGCAGCAAGGTGAAGCTGTACTGACAGGTTTACCTTCCAGACAAGTGGGACTGAAGCGATGGTCCCTGTGGCATCCCCTGCCAAGATGATGTCATGGTTTTTTTGACATCTTAAAAGAGAACTAACACATTAAAAGGGCATTGGCAAGTGTATTTGGAATACAGTTTATACACTTGGTGGTGCAGTTTTTCTAAACTTAATTTATTTTGTTGGCAACTTTAATCATGGGGATAGAGGGAGGCTGGGTCTGGGGTTGTTCCTTCATGCCTTCCATGTAAATCATAATGTAGCCCTCTTACCATCCAACTCTTGGCCTTTATCTAATGATAGAGCATTATACTTTATTCATATATTTTTTGTACAATAAAATCTAGGCCAGTCAAGGAAGCAAAAATAACCAAAACCATTGGATATTGGTTATTTTACAAGTTTTTAGTTTAGCTGTATCATTGTATTTACTGTATAACAGCCTGCAAGTTTCTATATTGGCTTCTAATAGTGTTTCTACTGCCATCCATGTTGCACTAAGTTGTCCACGTTTTTTATATAAAGTTTGATTTAAAAAAAAATAAGGTAGTTGCTTTACTGCATGTTGGGCTTTGTGAAATGATAGCACTGTGTGCCCAGATGTTACCAGAAGAAAAGAGACTCGGGGCCAAGGAGTGCATATTTAATAAACAAAACATCAAAGAAGCAGGAACAAACAAACTGGCACAAGGGCCAAAATAAAGGTTCAAACTAACCGGCTATACTCAATTACATTCTCTGGCGGGTCAATTAAGGCAAACCTTGGGGGGCCACAGGGGGCTCAAGATGTGTGTAATGGTGAGGGGTTATTTAAATGGTCATGAATAGCTGGCTATCAAATCATACTTTACATACAGTAACAGAACGTCAGGTTACTTATCGTAACCCTGGTTCCCTGAAAGAGAAGACAACCACCACTACATTAGGTATGGGATATTCCTACTCTTCGGGTAGGTATTGCTGAGCTCGCTATAACAGAGCTGCCGAAAGGCCCCTTCCTGGGATGACGCACTAGGTCCCGCCCACCAAGGGAATGAAACTATCACTCACAGGAAGATCCTCCTTTTTTTCCATCGACCCGTGAGGGCGACCGAAGCGATGGTCGTCTTCTCTTGCAGGGAACCAGTGTTACGGTTAGTAACCTAACGTTCCCTTTCAATTTGAAGATGACCACCACAACATTAGGTATGGGATAATGTATGCCAAAGCCATCATGAGGGAGAAGGAAAGGCAATATATGAGAGACGCACAACACTGTCTAACCCAGAGGTTAGCGGTGTGAAATTACACCCTCAAGGACCCTTGTGCCTACACACAATAATAGGGTAGAACCTGGAGAAAGTATACATCATAGCCCAGCTAGCGACAGTACAAATGTCAGTCAGTTTATGTGCAGGGATGTCCAGTGGTCTGACCAGGATCCGCGTACCCCGCTGCCTTCCCAGACTGCTACCCAACCCAGGGTGGAAGCGTTTGTCGTCACCATTTGGCGGTTCAGTACTACTCCCATTTGCACACCTTTGCGCAGATGAGAGGGAACTCTCCACCAGCGTAGAGCTGCTGAGCATGTGCAAGACACAGTCAGCCAAAGGTGTCTGTCATGTTTGGCATTGAGGTGGCTGCATGCGAAGCAGACCCAGCTGAATGGCCAAGATAGCTGCGACCATCAGATCCAGTAGTTTTTGGCACAATTTGAGGGTAACCTGCGATCTCTGTAGAAACAGGAAGAGGCAACCCTGAATAGCTGCAACTCTGTCGTCCGATAGGTATGTGCGCACTGTAATGGAGTCCAGCTGGAGCCCCAGATAAGTGGTGCACTTCACTGGTGTAAGCTGACTCTTCGCATCGTTTATGGTGAGGCCCAGCCTGACCAGATGCTCCGTCACAACCGTCACGTGGGCCAGTGCTCCCTCTCTTGACTGGGAACAGATCAACCAGTTTGTCGAGAGTTTATCACTCTGATACCCTGCAGCCACAGGGGAGCCACGATAGCGACCATGCACTTTGAAAAACATATGCGGAGGTAGGGAGTGGCTGAATGGCAGCACAGCAAACTTGCATGTGCTTCTTTGAAAGGAAAAGCGCAGGTACTTTCTGTGCTCTGGACGAATGAGAAAGTGTGCGTCCCGTAAGTCCATGCTGGTGAACCAGTCGCCCGGCTGGACAGACTGGAGGATGTGTCAGCATTCGGAACCTCCTTTCTTTTAAGAACCCGTTTAGGAGCCTCAGGTCTAAGATGGGGCGAAAGCAGCCATCTTTCTTGGGTACCAGAAAGTATCTCGAGTAGTACCTCTCTCTGTGGGAGATGGGTCTACAAGATGAATGGCTCATTTGCACAGGAAGGCAGCCACTTCTTTCTGAAGTACTGAGGCTTGTAGAGGGTCTGTCACAAAAGTGAAAGCGAAACTGAAGCGCTTAGTCGTTTTGCACGGTGGCGAGCACCCAGGAGTCTCAGGTGCAAGCATGCCAGTACTGCAGCTGTTGTGCTGAAAAGGGGGTCTGAGACCGCCAGCCTTCAGGGGCCCTGCTCGGGCTGCTGACGCTGGGGCTGGGCAATTTGGGGTGAGACGCTAGTTTATGGACTGACCATGACCCCTCCCCTCCCGTCCCCTTTGCCTGCCAGTTGGGCTCAGTTACTTGCTGATGTGCCCTATAGGCGATGCCTTATGTCACCCAGCGGAGCTGTGAGGACTGGGACTATTCTGGTGACAGGTCGAGTCTGGGGAGCTCACCAACGGCTCAACCTACCCCATCCAGAGGCACGGGGAGGGAACAATGCGGCCACCTGATGGGACGCCTCGCGTTCCTGGTGGGATTTTTGCAATATCTTTTCAACAGCTGGCCCAAAAGTATGTCCTGGGGATATGGGCATGTCAAGCAGTGCTGCCTTATCCGCATCAGGGACTCTGGCTTCTGTCAGCCACAGCTGTCTACGAGCCATGATTAAGCTAGGTAGGCTCCAGGCCAAAAAAGCTTGCCCATGGAGACCGGAGATCTGCAACAGCATACTGGACAGGAGACTTAACTCCGTGGCCACAGGCTCGGGGAGTGGGGACTTGCTCAGTACACTGTCCAAATATGCAGTAAGCACATTCTCTGTATTAGTTAAGCGAGTTGCCTGCATGTCTGCTGTGTAAACTCGCATTAAATGCGTCTTCGTCACCCTGCATTGAGGGTTCGGGCATGCTGGGTCTCTAGCAAGACCACCCACCGACGCGGCCTTAACCAGGGCTGCGATGGTGGAGTCTACCAGCAGGAACCCCACCAGGCTGAGCTTATCTGCGCTTTCCAAGGAGGCGAGCACTGCGGCCTGTTTTAGTACATTAGGACCTGAAGCCGGACAATCCCAGGAGGAGTGTACTTCCTCCATGAAGTCTGGGAAAGCCAGGAACCTCTGAGGGAGAGGAGCCAGCGATCATTTTCGACTCCTCAGTTAGATGAGGAGGTTCCCATTTCTTTGAAAACCACAAAGCCTTCTCTGCCAAAGCCACTGCCTGTCACCAACAGTGGAACCAGAGGATCTACAGGGGTGCACTGGACCAAGACATATTCTCCCGTTTTTTCTCAGGTCTTCGGTTTCTAGTATGTTCGGTATGCAGTTCCACCGCTCACCCCACTGATCCTCCACCCCATACCCTCATGCAATCCCCCTTATCTTTTCATCCCCTCCAGATACCCTCCAGTACGCAATATTGCATATTCTGGAAGCTGCCACATTTGTAATAACTTCAGCGAAGGAACCTGTCCAATTCTGCCTGTAACTTCCTTCATTTCCACTCACCATAACTCCACCACAGCCAGCATCAATAGTTTAATCCCTCACAAAGATTTATCCCTGCAATATGCAAAAATCAACCATGCCATATTCTTAATCAAAAAGTGCTGTTCTGGATCCCTTAATAACTACCACATTCCTTTTCTGCTCCATCTCCTGGATGATTTTCTTCAAATTTGATTTTCACCACGCTTCCCTGCCCAGAACGTAACGATCCTCAAATCATTATTTTCAAATCTCGGCATCCCCCTAGCATCAGAAAAGACCTTGGGGGAAGGGGGGGGGGGGGGGGGGGTTACCCATATTGTATCTATTATTTTCACTTTTCTGTCTGGACCACTTCCTACCAAACAAAATCTTCTGTCCCTCCTTGGCCATTTAAACTACGCAATGAAGATAATTCCTCAAAGAAGAGCTTTCATCTCCTACCTTCTCTTCTCTGTTGATTCTCTCAACAAAGTCATACTCATGGATCCTTTATGCCTGTGGGAGCTCCTACTAAATGAATGGAACATCATTACTTTCTTTTATGTTGACTGTCTCCTGCTACACGAAGACATTCAACTGTTCACAGATGCAGCTCCCTCTCTCAGCTTTGGATGATACTTTGGATGATAAAATGGTTTTCTGCTCCATGGCCAGAAGAATTCAGCACCATTCCTATAACTGATCACTCCTCGTCATTATCCAGTTGCTGTAGCCGCATTACTAATGGGGTCTTCCTGAGCCCGAAAAATCTATTCTTCTCCACTCATATAATTCAGCTGCACTCCAAATCATTAACACAGGTTGTTCATCTTCCCACTATATAATGAGAATATTCAGAAGGATTACCTGGTTACCTGTTATCATCAGTTCATTATCAGAGCTCAACACAATCTCAGACACCCGAATGTAATCGCTGATTCTTTTTCTCGTTTCCAAATGCAGAGATTCAGAGCATTAGCTCCCAAAGGCAACCTCCTGCCAACTCAGATTCCTCCCCTTTCAGACCTGACATTCATGTGAGCCACCCACTGCATTGTCTAATTCTACAAGCTCAAGAAACAACTCTTCTCAGCGTCGCTCCCCGCTTACTACAAATATAGTGGTCATCTTGGAATTGCTTTAAAAATTCACATTGCATTCAACATTCCATTCCCTTCATTTTCAATGTCCATAGTAGCATCCTATATTAAGTCCCTTAAGAAGTCCTTATTAAGAATAAGAGTTTGCTCTATCAAGTTTCAATTTCCGGCATCCAGTTTTTCTGCAAACTCATTTTCGGCATCCCAGCTCTACACTCAGTAACTCAAACATTTCACAAATCTTCAAAGGGCTTCAACGATCAAAATCTCTTTCTCCCCCTGCTTGCCTACCTATCACCATCAATGTGCTCTCTTGGTGCCTGTCACAAAGATGGCCGGAGTGGGTGGCATCAGACCAGAAGCAGGAAAATAAACAAAGACAGAGGTGGAGTTTAAGAGCTGAGCGAATGGTATCGCTCAGCATTTAATGAATTAACAGGCAGACAGAAAATAAACGGTTGGAACAATACAAAAACAGGACACGGCACATTCACCAAAATAAATAGACAAACAAAACGGACTAAACAAAACAAACAATGGACAAACAAACAAACACAGTGAGCTTCTATCTAACGATTACTTTTGTTATTACTTCTACCTCCGTCTCCTATCCCGTTCTCCACTCACCGAACACCCAACCGCGAATATGTGACAACGTGCATCTATATATACTGTTGTGCTGGGATTCAATTACCTATTAATTATTCACTTGAATCCCAGCACGTGAATTAATAAAGTGCAATTCCCTGTGCTCACATATTACTACATTTTACTTGCAAGTGAAGTGCTGTGCAATCCTCGTGCCTTAATACACATATACATTTTAAACACTTGTGTTACACTGACCCGTTTATATCCCGTGTACCAGTGTCTATACACCAACATTTAAAACACACCACACACAACACATAACAGATAATATACACAGGGGTGGGCACTTCGTCACAGTGCCTCACAGTTTTTAAATAACCCTTAAAGCCCTTTACCCTTAGCTTTGAGTTCTTTAGGTGCTCAGAGTATACATCGCTCTCAAATTCAACCCCGAGATTCACCCCTGTATCTCCAACCTAGCAATCACCTCATCTGATACTTTTCCTTCCTGCTCAAAAGAAGTAGAACTGACCAGGATGATTAGGGAACCCTTTCCTATTTCGTTTATAAATTAAACTCCCATGTTAGCCCATATGACCCCTTTCTCTCTTATCCATCTCCGTCTTTATCAGGGCGCATCACCCTCAGACCCATTGTTTATTAGCAAAAACGGAACAATTCTTTCCAGGTCTGGATTCACACCAAATGGTTAGGTTGTTGGTCCTCCAGTGCTTATCAAGTTTACATTAGAACAAATATTACGGATCCTAAAAATGCTTTTACAAAAATGTGCTCTTAAGTGTTAGTAGCCTGCCCAGAGGAAAGGCAATCGAATCAGCCGTGGATTCCCAGAGGTTTATTTCCCAAAAGTGGGTTTTGTTTTACTCTCCTGTGTGCTGATGATCATTTGTTAAAGGTTAGCTAAACCTTCAAGTGGGCTATATTCAATATTAATCACCTCATTGAGACCAGCTTGTTCTTTTTGGGGGTTTTCGCCTCATCCACTTGGCCAGGCAGCGAGCCCTCAAACTAAGTTAGGTTTGATGCCACATGAAAGTGTATATAAAACATAATTCTCTGTAAAATCACACTCCTCATTCTGCACAATAAATAGTTGTACATAAACATTTTGTGATTGGTGTTTATCCCAAACTACTGAACTGGCTATTAATCACCTAGTTTATCCCTCTGTAATATTCGGCACAGGGTTTCTCATTTGCTTGGTCAACGGCCAGTTTGTCAAGCCCTTGCTGTTGCCAAACATTCTCATAATTTTATCTGGAGTAAGCATTTTAACCACATCTAGGCAAACAATAACAACAAAACATGTGTTTTACCAATTAAACCATACTTTTTAAATAATAATACAAATACAAAATAATACAAAACATAATATGCACAGGGGTGGGGTGTTCCCCATCAGGTAAGGATCCTGGCACAGCATTCTGAACTAGCTGCAGTCATTTTATGGTGCGTGTCAGGAGACCACGATATAGAGAGTTGCAGTAGTCGAGAGGAGACAAATGCATGACAAAGTATCCGCATCTGGGAGGGAAAGGTAGGGACGGACTTTGGAGATGTTTCGAAGACGGTAGAAGGAAGATTTGAGGTTGCTGTCAAGAAGTACACCAAGTCTTCGTACTGTGGGGAAAGGCAGCAGCAGACAGTTTCCGAGGTTCAGGGCAGCTATGTTGAGATTCTTAAGTTGAGTTTTAGATCCTACTAGGAGGAGTTCAGATTTGTTAGTGTTTAGTTGAAGAAAATTAGCCCAAGAACAGATCCTTGCAGGACACCACTGTGTCCAGCATAAAAAACATAATCCATAATAGTAGTATAGAAGTTAGATTTCAAAATATCATTTTTTTCCTTTTTATCAGTTTTTCATTAAGAATATGAAAACTACAAAGCGGTAAGTAATTCATTATGTTAACGTAACATTATGCAACACTTTCCCCATTTGACTTTATGAAGCAAAATGTGTTAATTCTATAGGGTGATTCAAAACCCTACATTTAAATGTTGAAGTAGTTTCCAAAATGTTACAAAAAATGTTTTGGTTACATTCCCAAGGTAGTGTACAGTAGTCAGGTGGGTATTTAGCAGATGTTACAATGTCACACTGGTAAAAAATAAAAAAAAAATTGCTTTGTATGAATGGTCGTTTTTTTTCACACAGATGCATTTAGAGAATGACTGTGAAAGAGCTAAAACACAGGTTCTGGAGAAACAAACTTGAGGATGCGGTTTTGAAATGACAATTACAGGTGTTGCTGTGAAATTCCAGGTTTCCTCTGTTATGGCTATTTAAAACCTTAAAGGATAGCGCCTTAGAAATATTAGTAAAGTTGGTATGTGTACATGGATTTTCAGAAGCCCATTATAAACATATTTCTCCATATGGGCAATTACCTGTACCTGTGGGTGTTTTTCTAAAGAAACATAACAGCTGCTCTGGCTTTTCTGTTCCGTACCATATCATGGATCGTTATTGCTGTGTTAACTGTTTGAAAATGTAAGCAATAATCCTTACACTATCAATGCACTAGAGCAGCCATTTTGAAAGCTTTATGACAGACTTTATAGTTATAAGTGTACAAAATTGTCAGGATGTTAACAATGAAAATAAAAATTACAGTTCCGTTATTTAAACAGTAACACCTGGGGACATGTAACACTGTATTTTTCTGAACCCTGCTAGTTACTCTTTAAGACTTTTTATGAATTCCATAATATTTAAGTGCCTCACTTAAGTGATAAGCACACCACTTAACATTTCAGAACTTAAGTTCTTTTATCAATACACCTCATGGATATCCACATTATGTTCTAGTTATTAAAGCATTTTACATGAAACACCTCCATCTAGAGTTGATATTTACACAACCTTAAATAGATTTATAAAAATAGTGTTGAAACATGTTATAAAGATGTAATATGCCACAAAAAATATATGAAGGAAAAACCAAAAGGAAAATGTTAAGAGCACAGTCCTGTGATTAGTGTTCATTACTCTGCTGACTGTTCTTAGTCATCTGTATATTTGTCTTGTATAACTCATGGTGCTTGAGCATCTTCCAAGTGCTTTTTTTATTTTGCTTGTTTATTGTCAGGAAGTTCTTTTTCATTGCCCTAAAAAAAAAGCAACCTCTGCCAAGATATGCAAATAACCACAATAAAACATGTGTCTTCTGGCCCAGAGAGGGAGGTCAGTTTGTTAAACTACCTCTCAGTCTGTGTTGCCAATTCAAAATGAAAAAAAAAAAAAAAATTCATTTGAGTTTTGAAATTATATTTTAACTTTCAAAATCCATGTTCATCCCAGCAGTGTTAGGTGAATTGTGTGCAGCTAGTGTGGAACTGTGGTTTGTTATAATCGGATGTATACATTGCTGTATTGTCAGCATATGGAAGGCACTGGGTATTGGGACAGGAGGATGGATGGCCAATGATGTAGAGCAGGAACAGAGAAAGGGTTTAGGATTGGGCCTTGGGTGACTCCTAGGGTACAGGGGTTAAGGCTTTAGAATAGTTCATTTGGGAGAATTTTTCAGCATCTGAAATGACAGTGCTATCTAATATTGTGGTGTTTTTTTCTGGCATTTCAGTTATTATTTTTTTTTTGTGGTATTTGTAGTTTATTAAATCAATAAGCGATATGACATGTATTAAATGTCTTATGTTTAGTGTGTTAAGGTTAATAGACTTTTAATTTACCTTGTTATGGGGTGGTGATGCCATTGAGTTTATTACGCCAAAAGGTTAGTACAAGGTTATCGTCAATGTATACAAGTTATTTGAGCCAGCAGATTTAAATAATTTCATTTTATTTTGGAGGTCTGTGGCGGGGGGCCCCACCCCGTGTGTATTTTTGTGTTTTATGTTGTATGTGATGTGTTGTTGTTGGTGTGGATATAGTGTTGCATGAGGTATAAATTGGGCTATGTAGCACATGTGATTTAAACTGTATATTTGTATTTAGGCACAGGGATTGCACAATCATTTCATATGCAGATAAAATGTGTATTAGTATGTGAACACGGTAGTGCACCAATTAGTTCACGTGCTGGGATTCAAGTGAATGGTTAATTAGCAATTGAACGGATAACTCACTCAGGGTGTTGGGTGTTCGGTGACTGGAGAACGGGAGTAGAGAGAGAAGATAGAAAATAAGAATAACAATTGCTACTAGTACTAAACCACTTCAGCACGGTAGTTGTTTGGGCCAGCGTTTTGTTTGTCTGTTTATTTTTGCCAGCTCACGTTTTGTTTTGTGTTTTGTGAAAGTCTTTTGTTCTGTTTATTTAATAAATACGCATATAGAAACAAACAAACAAAAAAACACAAACACTCAATGTCATGTTGAATGAAGTTTATATCTAACAGAGAGGCTAATGCTCTCATGAAGTTTTGTTCCAAGCCCACCAGTATAACAGTACAAAGTGTTATTGTCATCAAAGTGGTTGGATGTTTAAATGTTGGAGCTTGGCCTGTGTTGGAGAACGGGTATTACATGTCATTAATATTCAGGGATGGGGAGTGTACATTATTATTCTGTATAATGACTAATAGTTATGCCTTTATTTTACTGTAGCAGTACATACAATTTTGTAAATTGCAGTACTATTTTAGATTAGAACAATATTTTATTCTTCTTTGGTTGAAAAAATGGGAAAAGCATAATGGAACAGCACATCCTAATATTAACTTAGCATCAACAATCTCAAATAAACAGCTGTAATGTACAGTACATATTTAGAGGTAGTGCCTGCATTGCGAATGTGCAGATTGATGCCTTGGGAGTGAGTCAGCATTAGTCATAGATTGACTCAGCATCACAGTGTGCCAGTGTACTGGGCCGGCCCTCAGAAGGTCATGCATGCTAAGATAATTAGCAGCTGAAAGACTAACACCTGGCAGTAACAGTTGGAAGAGCTAAATGGTTTTAATCCCTCTGCCTTTCCTTTAAAATATGGCCCTGAGATCCTAATTCCCCCTAGTGCTATACTAACTCACTCTGCAACTTTTGGCTTGTCAAGAATTGATCATTGCAGTGCATTACTTGCTAAATGCTAATGAGTGTGATATTATTATTTATTTCTTAGCGACAGTCTTTTAATTGAAACAAAGCATCATATTAGCCCACTTTTACCTGCTCTACATTTGCTACTGTTGCATTTAGGCTAAAATTCTGTTATTGACGTTAGCTCCATTATAGTTGAAGGATCGCACTGGACCTATCCAGATCTACTTCTAGAGTGAAGGTAAACTGCTGCAAACTGTGGTTCCTTCACACCTTTCTGAGGAGTGTGGATCCTACTCCTCCGTATACCTATACTTACAGTATCTGGAGTAATCTCAAATAAGAAGTTTATTGAAATTATTCCTATAATATTAAGTTCATAACGAGTAGAAGCAAATCTGTCGAAAAACCTTAAAGACATATGAATACTAATACGAAGTCACATGGTGTGGAACTTTTAGTTCACTGCACTTACTTACCCCATTTCTAGAAATTTCTTGAAAAACAAATAATTATAGGAAAAATATTTTGTTGCAAAAGTTTTGTTTTTGTGGATGAGGAAAAAAGTTACAACAAATAGATTTTTATAATTATTTCGGCAATTTTTTTTTTTTTGCAAAACTTTCTAATTAAAAAATATTCATACCCTTTGATGGTATGATAGTATGGTCTACCTGGCGCTAGAAATTTCAATATAATAATGCAGAACTTAATTTTAGAAAAGACTAGATAATCCTGGATTGTAGGTGAATATTCTTAGAGAATATGAAAGGGTTAGGCATATGATGATTGCTGTCGTTACCAATAAGTCAATATGGGAAAAATGTAAAGAGCTATATGAAGACAGGCAGAAAATTATTAATTATCATAAATCTGGAGAAGGATACAAGATTTTCAAGTATTTGAGTATCCCAATTTCAACTCATGTTATTATCAACAAGTACAAGACTCATGGTACTATCACAACTGTGCCTTGGTCTTGAAAAAAGATTATTTCACCAAGAACAAGTAGAAGAATTGTGAGGAAGGTTAATAACAATCCGAGACTGACTGCCAAAGATATTCAAAGTGAATTGGTTGTAAGTGGGCCTGGGGTTTCCATTTCAACTATAGGTCGAGGATTGCATGGTGAAGGTCTCAGTGGTCGCAGGCCAAGGAAAAAGCCACTCTTAGGAAAACATCACAAGGACAATCGCTTAAAGTTTGCAAAACGACATTTGAATGATGGAGATGAGTTCTGGTCAAAGGTTTTGTGAAGTGATGAACTAAAAATCGAGCTATTTGGTCACGCTGATAGTAGTTACGCTTGGAGAAAGTCTGTTGAGGCATACACAGAAAAGAACCCAATTTTTCCTCTAATGGCACAGGGAATTTGTGTTCCTATACATGATAAAATGGATTCCATACCATACCAAAAAATACTGGCCAATCATCTGATTTAAAGTGCAACTGGACGTTTCAACACAACAGCGATCCAAGCACACATCAAAATATACTTGAGAATGGTTAAGAAGAATAAAATCAAGGTTTTGGAATGGCCTAGTCAAAGTCACGATCTAAATCTGATTGAGAATCTTTGGTATGAGTTGTAGAAGGCTGTGCACAAGAGCAGTCTTCGGAATTTAAATGAACTGCATAGAAGAATGGTCAAACATCGCTAAAGATTCATGCCAAAAGCTCATTAGCAAATATCCTAATCATTTAAAATAGATTATTGGTAAAGGTGCCTCAACTAGCAATTCAGGGTATGAATACTTTTGAATTAGCATTTTTGGAGTTTTGCAAAAAAAAAAATTGCTGAAATAAATAATTGTAGACAGCTATGTCTTGTAACTTTTTTCCTCATTCACAAAAACAAAACATTTGCTACAAAATATTTTTCCCTATAATTATTTGTTTTTGAGAAATTTCTATACATTTTACATTTCCGTTGGGGCATGTAAACTTTTGACGACAATTGTACCTATCTATCTATCTATCTATCTAGATAGATAGATAGATAGATATAGATAGATAGATAGATAGATAGATAGCAACAAAGCTGCACTCCACGCATTCGTTTGCCTCTTTAAAAACTTAGACCCAATACAGGAATGGAAGGTTTAGCGCTGATGCGCACTTTTAATAATACAAAAATAACAAAACACAACCTAGCTCCAATTTTTGGAAAGCTAAATGCACACTTTCCAGGAACCTTACTGTACAGGACAGCTAAGCTGTTTCCCTGTTAAACACACAATTCATAAATCAGTACACACAGTACTCCCTGACTGCCAGCCACAGAGTACACCTTCCTGCTTCCTTCTACTCAACAGTCCTGAGCACACTGGCTGCTCTCCTTTTATACTTGGCAGCAGGCCTCGTTTAACAATAGTAAGGCCAACTGCCTAAACAATAAACCGATCAACAAATAATAATTAAGTCAAACAATAATACAATTAAGGCTTTTCAAACTGTGACCTTCTGGGAGGTGTAGTCCTGTACTCCCCAGGACTAGTTTCTCTCCTCCCTTTCTCACAATATTTATATTATATATATATATATATATATATATATATATATATATATATATATATATATATATATATATATATATATATATATATATATATATATATATACACACACACACACACACACACACACACACATATATATATATATATATATATATATATATATAGTGGCAGAGATGACAGCGGAAGTCTGCATAAGGAGAAATAAAAAAGTAGTCTGAGAGGGGTTGCAGGACTACAATTCCCAGAAGACCAAGGGACAGCAGAGGAAATGGGAAGCACCCGAGGCCAATTAAGCGGGAGAAGCCCTGATGGAGGGCTGATGGAGTAGCAGCCATAGGCTCCATGAGCCAGCTGCTGAAGATACTTAAAGCAGCGAGGTACTGTGTTTTTGTTTTGTTTTACTCTTAAACGGCTTAGCCGTCCAGTTGTAATTAATGACAGAGGCAAAGTTTGCTCTTTAAAGGAGTTAGTTTTTTGTTTTGTTTATTTTCATTTGTAAATAATAAAAGCGTGTGTGTAAAGCTTTGTTCTACATCTGACTCCGATGTGTAAGGCTGGAAAGTAAGCCTCAGCCGGTAGTTTATGTGTTACAATATACGTAAGCAATAAGACTGGACACAGAGGGCCCAAGATGAAGTCAAGGACGCTATTACAACCAAATGATCGTATAATGTCTGGTAGTGCCCGATGTGGAGGGTCTTATTGCTTATATACTTCGGTGACTGCGTTTACATGGACAAGTCATGACAGTTTTTCTCACAATATTTTTGACGTACTGTGACAAAGTGGCTGAATGAATGCAGTGCGGTAACTAATAGACAGGGAGGTTTTTATCTGGTTTAGGAAAAGTGCTGTTTATTTTGTTTTATTCCAGGTCTGCTGACCAACAACAATAATAATAAACAATAACGGGTTTTGCATACCAAAACAATAATATCAACCCAACAGGTATCCGCCACACAAAAGTACATACACGGTCACCAGTGCTCGTGGTGGGTGATACAGGTTATTTGACAGTTTTAGTGCTGGCCCTCGGCAACAGCTAAAAATTCTTCTCCACACATTCTTTGTAAAGTACCCAGGATTTGATGGCTGCTAGGTCCAATACATTGTAAAACACCTGAACAGACCACCATCGGGAACCAGCTTTCATGGAATACTTCCATGCCATTTGATCCAAAACAGTAAAACTCCACGGTCTTTGGTATATATTTTCACTAGTCCCGATGCTAATCGACTGACCAAAATAGCGCAGCTGGCAAGCAGGCACCAGCCTTCAAAAGGCTGATTTAAAACAATAGACTGTCAGTCATTCACTCAGGCAGAGAGCAGAGACTAATCTGATTACAGCTAAACACATTGCAGACTGGTAAATAAAAATAATAAAGTAGAATACTGTTCTGTATAATCAAAATACAATTGTTTTCTGTGTGGCCATCAATGCTCCAGGGGCTTTCAGTTATAATGTAATAAATCTCCTTTATTTCTGTACTCCTACGTTTCATGCTTTGTGAGAATATTTAATACATAGGGACAGAAAGGTACATTAACGCGCAGACCCATATGTGTTACATGACTGGAGAAAATGACATTTTAAAACCAAAAACCGCCAAAAAGGACAGGCCGGAGGGCTTCTAGTGCTAGTGTGGTGAAACAAACAAGACAATTACACACAGAAAAATAAATAAAACACTCACAAACATTATTTCTCTCATGGTCTCTCACAGTCCTTACAGGTTCAAAGCTCAAACCAAACAAATGAACAGATTACGATTCTCTGTCCCCTTTTATGCTGTCACACATGACCCCTATTAAACGAGTACAACCGCCTCTCCAATCTGCAGCTGCCACTTTGTTTCCCTTCTGGGTCAATGCATTATTGCAACAGAGTCTTGCCCCCTTCCAGGTTGGCAGACTTCCCTTGAACCCCTAGAAAGAACTGTTCTTGAAACGTTCTTGAAGTTTTATTGTAGTTTTTAATTAGAAATAAAAAACATTTAATCAGGAACCGTGTTGTGACTTTTTCCCCCCCTAAGAATGATGTTAGTAGAATAATCGATACTCGTAATCGGGATCATTTTCAAATATCGAATCGACTTGTAAAAGTGATAATTGTTCATCACTACTAGTAATTAATAAAATAATGACTCTGAATATCGTGAGAACTTCATGCGTTGCCATGAAGATTTAAAAACATTAGCAATTAAATTTGTTGTCGCGCACATTCCAGATTATCTTGCATTACTTTAATTGTGTCTCTTTACCTTTCCAGCACTCACACACACTCACATAAAAGTATATACTTTTAAGTAGTTTTACTACTTAAAAAATAGATAGCGCAACATCTAAAGGTTTTATTTAATTAAAGTAGTCTATAAATATATGTGGGAAATGAAATGTGGGAACATGGGAGGGTTAGACTACAATATAATAGAAAAACGGTATTATCCATGTGCCTACAGAGATTTAAATGCACATGAAAACCTGGATTAATGCTGTGCTTGTTTTAAACAAAATGCATTTGTGCCACTTGCCTCCTTTGGCTTAAAAAAACTGCTTGGTTTCAATCTAAAATGTTCAAGAAAATTGCCTGCCCTTGCTTTAAATCTGCCTCACCTTTCTAAATGCATTTGTTGGTACAGTAATTTTGCCTTCTCCGTGACCAGCATGCTGCTATGTGGTTGCAATGTACTCATGGTTGAGTGATTCCGTACTTCTGGTAGAAAGGGGGTGTTCAGTAGACCAGTCAATTCGTAACTTTGGTGTTTTACTGTAGATCTCTGTCACAATATGTTATTACATTTGAGTTATGGACACTTAATATATTATGTTACCATTATTGCCTTCCAACTGCTTCACTGCAACTTCTTTCTAAAAGGTTGATGGAATAAGTTCAAATCAAAGATCTTAAGTTCTCATATTAATTTATGTAACATGGATGCGAGCTGGCATTGGTGACTTGCATGCCCTGAACAAAATGTTCAGAAGAATTGCCTGGAGCTAAAGTGAGTGCAGGTGAAACTGCCCTGAGGGTCCTGGTTTAGCCCAGGGGTTTACGCTGTAGGATTTTTGATATTTGGGGGTGGGTGGGTGCACTATTGTGTATAACAGGCACTTACAGGTTAAACAGTTTCGAAAACATCTTATTTGTTTAAGGATAACAAGTTTCATACGTCTTGAACCACCACCCTTCGTTTGGCCTGTAAACACATTTGAATGCAGATCTCTTGAGGAAAGATAAAAGCTTTCTTTGAAACTGTGGCGCTAACTCAGTCTCCCTGGTCTTCATATACTTGATGAAATGTTATGATTCATTGCATTTTTTTCTATCATGGAAGTACTTTTGGGAGCCCTGTAGCATTTTAATTTTCCATTTCCTGTTTATGTGATTAGTGTTTGTGTGCTGTAATCTATTTCTTAGATTTTTGCTTATTGTTATTTTTTAAACCACTGCTTCATAGATTGTTCACCACTTGAAATTGATAACACTGGCATGAGCTGAAATGCACAGGAAACTGCAACACCTACGTCTTCTGTATTTTTAATAAATGTTATGTTTTAATGTTGAGATATACACACCTTGGGGCTGAAGCTGAGAAAACCACCACAACGTTAGATCCAGCTCTCTGTGTGACTCCATCAGTAAAGCAGTAACTTGCGGTCCTTAAGTTTATAACATTGAATTCCACTGTTGGAAAGTAATACAAAAGTACTTCTCTTAAATATGCATGGTTGTTACAGCAAGTCTTTGAAAATTAAATTGGTTTCGACTTGTTGTAAAATTGTACATCTATACAAGACTCTTTTTCTTTTAACTTGTAAGAAGTTCAAATTACATTGAAGCAATGTGCCACGAGGAAAACCTAAGGAAAACGTAATAATTACATTTACCTGCCCTCTTAGATAAAAAAAACAAAGGTGACAAGTAGAGCACACCAGTTACATCTGCTGTAAACCCTGCTTAAGTGATGTGTGTTGTTTTGCCATTGGTGAGTTCGGGCACGTGTCGCCTGACTACCACCTCCCACACCAGGAAGTAGATCAGCTGCCGGTCCCGAGGAAAAAGAAGAGGGGAGCAGACCTCCCCGGAAGAAGGGGAAGAAACCGATTCAAGCTCCAGCACCCATGAAGATGGAGCCCGAGCGTTCAGTGCCCATGACGGCGGAGCTCAAGCATTCAGCACACACGAGGGGGAGCACGAGCGTCCAACGCCCTCTCAGGAAATATGGGACAGGCTGATGAACTCTAAAGTGGACCTTATGGAGGCCTTCACGATGGCAATCGACCTGCTGTGAGCCAGAGATGGGGAGAGATGGGAAGCCTGGGAACAGGAGCACCATCCCAATTCCCTCCCAGACATCCCAACCGTGATAGTCAACTACTTGGCTGTGGATATGGGGATGCACCCACAGATTTGATTCCCATCGGAAGGAGCCACGCCAGAGAGAGACTACCTGCAACTCCCATCCCAACCGCAAGAGGGAGACCACCTGATGCTCCCGCCACCATCACCAGAGGAGCTAAAGCTAGCTCCCAAGGGTCAACTCCTGCCCTGTCCTGCAATGCCAGTGGAGACCAGCTCGCCATCGCCCGGGGAAGCCAGCACACCATCACCCGGGGAAGCCAGCACAACACCACCTGGGGATGCCTGTTTGACATCAACCAGGGCTTTGTTGTAACCAGCAGCAGCATTTGCTGCTGGAAATTCTGGAGCTGGAGCCCAGGAAAAGGGAACCGCTGGCTATAAACAAGGGGGGAGAGGTGAGGAGACCACCTCCACCCATAGTAGTTGCACTCCCAGAGTGTCCCACGTTGAGGGCAGCATTACTGCTGCCAGAGTCACCACCATTGCTGGAGTATGCAGCGCCGCCACCACTGACGGAATGTCCAGTACTGAGAGCCACTGCCAGCACCAACATCACAGCCGGAATGCCCAGCGCCTCTACTACTACCGGAGTGTCCTACGCTGAAGGCAGCGTTATCGCTGCCAGCTCCACTGACACTTCTGTAGTGCACCGCACCACTGCAAGATCTGCAGCTGCTCAAGGATCCAGCCTTGGCGCTGTCAGCAATTCTGCTGATGGCATTGCTGCTGTCAGCCTTGCAGCTACCAGCGTTGCCACTAGCAGCATGTCTGCTGCCAGAACTGCCTTTGCTGGAGGAACCAGCCTTGGTGTTGTCAGCATGTTTGCTGACAGCATGGCTGCTGTGAGCAGAGCAGCTGCCAGTGGTGTCACTGGCATTTCTGCTGCTAGAATTCCCTCTGCTGGAAAAGCCAGCTTGGGCACTGTCAATATTTCTGACAGCCTTGCCATTGGAGGAGGACCTCACTCTATGTCAGCATTGGCACTGCCAGGATCACCTCAGCTGGAGGAGCCAGCCCGACATCTGTCAGCAATTCCTCTGACAGCATCACCGCCATCAGCATTGCCACTGCCGGCATTGAAATTAGCAGCATTTCTGCTGCAAGCATTGCCTTGGGCAGCCTCTGCCCCTGCTAGAGCCAGCCTGTAAACTGTCAGCATTTCCAGCGACAGCATTGCCACTGCCAGCATTGTCGCTAATAACAACAGTGTGTTTCAAGAGAAATGGGGAATTCCGTATTTCTTTGAGGGCATGAATGGAAAGCCGATGTGATTCATCTGTAAGAAACATGTGTCTGTTGTGAAATAATACAATATGAAAATACACTATCAAAGCAAACTGTGGCAAGAAATATGATACATTATATATATATCATTAACATTATATCATTAACAGGAATGGTATGTGAAGATAAATACTCTGAATTAGCAGTCATTGAAAAAGCAATAATTGATGTTTACTAATGCTTGTAGCATAAGTGATTTTGCTGTTAAGGTAAGCCATGTGATTGCTCACAAAATAGCTGCTTCTTCAAAACCATTTTCTGATGGAAAGTTGTTGAAGAAATGCTGCTTGCATCGTGTCTTGAGAAGCAGCAATCTTTCTCCATCATGAGTATCAACAAATCAAATGTTATTCTCAACTTAACTCCATACTCAAGGTATCCTCAGCCCAGTCATTTGAACCAGATGTTGATGCGCTGGTTCAAACAAACCAGGTTTCAGATTCCAGGTATCAGAGCAGCAGTAATAGTCACAATATTCTTTGTCTTTATCTTTTTGCTGAGTGCTAAATAAAAAATTGATCAGTATATATTTATATTTTGCAATTATTATTATTTTTTTTGTGTTGGGACGAACATGGAATTTTCATGTTTGGACATTTGTTCAAGATTTAGATGTTTGTTCGGATATTAGTTTTAAAAAATGTTATCAAAGCCATTATATGCAGCATTGTATTAAAGTTGAAAAATATTCCAGAATTAAGAAGGGCCTTCCTTTGCCCTTGTGAATTAACTACAAAACAATAAAGCAATACAGTAGTTAAATCGTGTGTGTATTTCAAGTAAAAATCACTGGCCTTGCTGTGTCTTGGCAATAAACAAAGTGGTCATAGATGCGTTTTTAGAAAGCAATAACATTGGTTTTTAACTTGAATAAACTGAAAACTGAAACTTCAAATAAAACATACATAAAAAGACAGCATGGTACAATATAAACAATATTTACTCACTGTTTTATTTATTTATTTATTTATTGAACTTACAAAAACTAGGATTGCATCATGAACGAAAATTAAAACGTTGATTAATAAACAAGTTTTGCAAGTATGACCTGTATAACAATATTTCAGACAGAAACGGACCCCAATTGTAGCGGCGGTAAGATTCCAAGCGTGCAACTTTTATCTTCCAAAATAGGTAGCCTTTTTAATTTTGCAAACGGAGTCAACAGCAACGCTCGGGCTGATCTTAGCTGGCAGTCAGAGCACACCAGGAGAACGCCCCCCACTGCTCCATGTCTGCCAATGGAGCACCGGCAGGACCCCCCCCCCCCATTTCTTTACAAGGTGGTAAGGGTAGGGAATAGAGAAAAAGACCCGACTTGACAACGTTTTGAGATTAATCAGCTACAATAGCAGGAATGGGTTTTCCTAAATCAATCGGCCCACGAAATACACAGAAATTATCATTTAACACTTATGAATCTAACTGAATTCATGAAGGAATCAATTTTCAAATAATATCTCAGTTGCCTTTACTAGAAATAAACACTTTGAAAGCAAAATTAAATTTGAAATCAATAAACAGCAATAACCAACTTTATTGTCACAATGTACAATAAATATCAAACATTATCATCTCCAAATTCAAAATGTATACCATCTGCTTTTTATCTTCTGCATGTTACAATTGTTGGATGTGCTACCCACTGTCTGGCTGCCTTCAGTTTGCTTTTGTTGTTTTTTGATTTGTGAAATCTGCCTATGACTATTTCCACTTTCTGGAAGCTTGGGTGGCAAGTGGAAAATCTATGCACTGCCAAGATTTAGCTTGAAACTTGGCATGATTAGGAACAAAAATAGCTGCTTAATTATTTTCAGATGTGGGAAGCAATAAAAAGCAACCCAGGGATTGGTGTGTGACTTGAAGCGAGATGGATATGATTATGCTTATAAATATGTATTTAAAAGCCAGCTAAAAAAATGCATTACGTGGAAATTTAGTTTAGGCATCCTTTATAAGTGGTTATAAACAATCTATAAACACGTTATTAGCTATACTATCAGATATTATAAAGTATGATTAGAAATAATAAGACTTAATACACTTTTGCCATTTTTTTTTGCTATAACACATTATAAAAACGTTATAATATAGATTATAACAGGACTTGTAATATATAACATGTCAATTGCTCACTAATAACAATATCTTGTGAAAATTTCAAGGTCAATTTATAAATATACTATGAAGTATCTTATAAGATGTGTTAATTACATATATTATAAGTATCCTATTATGTAGGTTATTGTATGTTTTATAAGATTACTTTATTACAACTATATAATTAGAAAACAATTGAGTGTGAACAGCCAATCAGCTTCCAGATCTAGCGGGCTTCTATTTAACTTAAGTCTTAACTGTGAATTCTATTTTAAAATCTATCCACGCAATACCAGCTTTTTCCCTTAACATTCTAATCTACAACTAATCTGATAACATAAAAAACTACTTAAACATACTTTCTGACGCTGGTCTAGAGACAAGGGAAATCATGTCTGTGACAGGCCACCGTAATGAAGGATCAATTCACAGCTATTCGACAGCAAATCAACAGGGAAGACCCGATTGGTCCACAAATCTGTCATTGGCTGGATCCAAACAACACCCTCCATCAAAAACAACCAGTTAAACTCCCAACCCTGTTTCAGTTCTTTCAGCACCAGTCAATCCACTCCCTGCCTGCTTGAATGATGCCCCGCCTCCACACAAGTTTCGAGTCAGACGCAATACTACACAGATTATTCAGCAATTGTACAGGTCCAGATAAATTATAGTATAAAAGAGTAAGACCCCAATAAAATTTTAATAATAACAATAACATTTTCTTTACGTGCATGTCATTTTTCTATTCTAATTATGTTAGGGTCTATTTTCCTCAGCGGAATGTTAACTGGCGAAATATCAGAAGTTCAAGGTAAACATAGGTTTTAAAGTTTTTTTAAAGAGAAAATAAACAAATAAATCATTTTCTAATAGCAATAGAGCCCTCTCGATGTGGGCTGTACCATGTGGTAGATGACCTTGACTTTTGCCATTAACAATAATTGTGTTTATCAGAACACAATATTAGAATGACAGTGACACATTTTAGCAACCCTTAGAAAATCGCCATGGGAAGAAACATTTTTATTGTATTAGACAACACAAAGATTTCCACTGCTAGTATTTTAAGTTATTTTCTAATTAACCATCCAGCCTCGCTAATATCACTCAAATTATTAATCACACATTTACAGATTCTTCAAAATGTACCTTATGTTGTGATCTTAAAATTAATGAATACCCTTAAACCAGTTTGTTTAACCTTCACCACAGTGGTGACATTCACCCCCTCTGTTGTCCTTAAAAACTTCTCTGTGAAATATTTTCCTATTAGCCTTTAATTACAAAGTGTTTCATTTATAAGATAGTAATACAATATTCATAGGGTTTGCAAAATATAGAGGTCTCTAATCTATAACATAACTATAACTGTATATAAAGTATATGAGAAATGTTGTCAAGTTCCCTACTAAAGTATGTTTTACTCTATTAACAATTTATAAGATATTAATAAAATATTTTGCAACCCCTAAACTAAAGTGATGCACAATTCTATCTATTACATCATTATAAATGTATATAAAGTATACTTTTTATAACCATGTTCAGCCCCAAATCTAAAGGCATTTATATCTTCATAATTATGATAATGGAAAAACAATATTTTCTTAAGAGCACCATGTTTTACAATGAAAAGTTTGCTTTTGATGTTTTCATCAAGGATGCACCCAAAGTGCTCATGGAATTAAATATTTAAACTATTGTCTATGTAAACTTTCCGTGTTTCTTTCTTTTTTTTTTACCACCACGTGCACATCTTCCATTGCCCATTGTTTTCTAATTTAGCTTGACTGTTAAAATGTATTAATTTTTAAAAAAGGAAGACAACCTGAATGTTGTTTTTCTTTTATTCAACTTTTTTTTAAAAATTATTATTTAAAACTGGAAAATGAGTACTTATGTCAAGACTCTGAAACCTGAATAGCAAAATATGTTGTACTTATAACTTGAAAAAGCACTTGCTTATATACATCTGACATTGGCACCTTAACGTAGAAAAAAAAGAATGTAAGTATGGCTGCCGCCAAATATATTGCTCCTTGTTCCTATTTTGCTTCCAGGTTTTCATTGACTTTTTTCATTCTCATTCATTTTTTCCCTAAAAAACACACAATACATACATGCAGTATTACAGGGTTCATACACTTTTTCAATATCAAAATTCCACACTTCCATTTGTTTTTCCCAGACTTGTGTTTTAGTTTGTTTCCACTAGTTTTTTGATAGTTATCCACACAGGTGGGCATTCGTAGAACATTATAGCTTTTTGATCCAGAGCAGAAGTTGCACCTGGTTTTCTAAAAGTATTTGTCAAAATCTGACATTGCATTATTTACAAAGATAATATGAAAAGTGAATACTGCAAGATAGATAATGGTACCAATAGTATCTTAGCGATCTTGGTTAACACAGGCAGAAGCATCACACAGGGTGAGGCAATCCATATTGTGTGTCTCTGTGTGTGATTACATCACCTACTAGCCCTGTTGCTCCCCCTCCCCCATGCATGCTACAGTAAACTAAAACCAGACAATTTTGGCAAAACCATACTTGCAGTATGTTACTTTTTTTGTAAGGGATGATATTGGATTCTGATCCAAACTTCTTTATAGCCTCTGTTAAATGTTAAATGTTGCAAGTGTCGTACATTAAACATAGTCAAATACTAAATATAGTACACCTTCGCTATAACAACCTTGTTTGGGTCCAAAGTCTTTTGTTCGCTGTAGTAAAAGGACAATCCAAAACGAATACTATAAGCTGCTGGAGTAAGTTAAGGAAGTGACCTTGGATAAAAGCGTTATCTAAATTATAATAAAAAAAAAAAAATGCATTAAAGTTTCAAGTTTGTTTCAATTGCAAATGTTAACTTAAATCTTGGTTTGGTTTTACAAGCCAACATCAGCAGCATGTATTTATTTATTTTAAATCAGTATTCAATTGTATAATGAAGGCCATATAGCGAGGATATAAATACTACATCTACACTCAGCTGACAGTTTGGACCCGAGACTGTTGCTGCACTTGGTACTGTTACTGCGATGTTAACATGCTATGTTTATACAGACCGTGGGGGCTGCAGAAAGCAGCTTTTTTTTTTTTTTTTTTTTTTTTTCGAGTCAGTGATAATAATTATTGTATTCAATTTTTTTTTTTCCTGGGTTGGGAAGTAACATTAATGATTTAATAAAGGTAACAAGAAGATAACAAAATGTGAATCTTGGTGAGTAGAGTACTGTAGCTTGCAATTCCAATTTGTAACTTTGTTTAAAAAAATCATAGCCTTCAATGTAAATGTATATATTTTGGATGCCGTAGTGTCCAGTTTACCCTTTGATTCACTGCAACAGCCACATGACATGTACCAGTGCGCTGTCACTGTATAGGACCTGACCTGACCTTACACTGCTGACCTGCTTTTGAGCTCAATAATAATAATAATAATAATAATAATAATAATAATAATAATAATAATAATAATAATAATAATAATATAATAATAATAATAATAATAACATAATTATTTAAATTCTCCTGTGATAATAGTAAAATTCCAGACTTTTTCAAGACTTTCATGACAGAGACATGGCTTTTCAAGCATTTAAGCCCTGCATACTTTTTCCAGACTAGCGTACAAACCCTATTATTTTAATCCCCAATGATTACATTAAAGGGCATGCATTCTATATCCTAACATTGTTTCAAAAACATAATAGAAGGTTAATGACCATACAGTTGAACTACAGATAGGGTGGTCAAAAAGTAATTTTATCAAAGATCAAATCGATGTTTGTAATCAGTGGTCATATAACTTAAACATATCTGAAATGGAAACATACAAAAACACTTTTTAAACATGTAAAAAACTATTTTTTCCGCACCAAATGCAGCTGCTTTACCTCTTAGGTACTCTCAAACTGTTTGTTTCTCATTTTATAACATTAACATATTTTTTTTCCTTTTAAAAAAATAGGAGTTCAAGAATGGAGACTTTGATATATGGTCCTGAATAGTTTACTGTTTTAGGATATTTAACAAATACAAAATACTTTAATGACTTGCAATGTTAAAAAACATGTGTAAAATTGTAACACTTTTTCTACATCTCTGTAAATTTCACTACATTACTTAATGAAAATGCATTTTTATGTGACAAGGGAGTGAAAAAAAGTAAAATAAAGACAAAACAAACAAAAAGGTGGCAGTTCTAAACCCCATAAAATAAAAGTTAAATAAATAAATTAAAAAATACTTTAACTAATGATGAAGAAAATTAGAAGTGAAGTTAAAAATGTTCTTTTTGCCCTCGGCACTGAGGTGAAGTCCATCTGATCTGAAAAACTTAGCAACAGGTTACTTTTTCCTCAGAAACAAGCAATTGCTTCTGAAGAAGAACAAGCTATCCATTTGATTAGGGAAAAAAGACGATTGGCTTCTTTCACAACTCCACACCTCAATGCATCATCTCAGGGCCGTGGTAAAATAGAGCTCAAAGCAATATAAACTTTATGGGGGAAGCTCTCCCAACTGCCACAATCAACTCCCGCATAGCTCGAAGGACCTCCAAGGGGAATCACCTTGAGCTACATTATTTGTCCCAATGTGGATAACCAGCAGTATGTCCTCTTTTAGGGACAGCAGGTGGTACACATGCTGGTGTGTGCTGCGCTGCAATGTGGTACCTGGATGTAGCCTTAGGTGTTTTGGCATCCGTTCCTCCAGGCCCCTCAGAATTGAGTCGGAGAGGACATATGAGGTTTAAAGGCCTGATAGAAACAGCAAAGGAGAAGAAAAAAGTTAGCTTTTAGACATTGATGACCTTATTTCTTGCTTTAACAACAAATCCTTAGAAACCCAAATATCCTCCAAGAACAAACTGTACAAAAATCCTTTCTAGGTGCCTAGGATAAGAAGAATATAATTCCTTGGTTGTTTCTGTAACTCATTGATTGGGAAGTAGTCATCACTGGGCTTGTTACAGTAAAATCTATAGAGCATGGTTAGTAAAAAAAATGGAATCATGTATAAATAAAAGGATTTGTACAAAAGTTAACTAACTTAAACAACCAGGGCTCTATGTTTAGACTTTTAACTACTGGCCCCTCAGGCCACTGAGATAATGTTTTTACTGGCCCAGATGCAATTATATCTGGCTCATATATATATATATATATATATATATATATATATATATATATATATATATATATATATATATATATATATATATATATTCATGATGGTTTTTATTTTCAGTATGTTTCTAACTGTGTATGGTAACCAAAGAGAGCCTGCATCTCAAAAGAAAGTGGCTAAACGAGCCTTTCAATACATGTTACTTCAGCCATTAAACATGTATATAGCAAGTGCTAAAAGAAGAAGTAAGGTGCTGCAAACTTGGGTAACATTGAAATTAGAAAGGCAATTTAACATTATGATGAATATAAAAACATACTAAATGTTAAGCACAACAACGCAGTGACTATAAGAAAAGGCAAGATACTTGGAGTTGGAAAGGAGTTATTTTTTAACTCTGGACTGCAGTTCAATGTAAAACATCTACTGTTGACTTTCTGTGGATGGATGGAGTAACGGCAACATTTGCACTGACCATTAAAAGTACAAACAGGTATTATTGTTATTGAATAAACAAAGTAACTTGACTTCTATTCATCTGATGTCAGTACCTGATGGCTAGTTGCAATTAGTAATGTTGGAATGTATTTTCTATTTTGGTCAGGTTACAATATTTACACTAAGGTTATTTTATAAATATTATTTGTTAGAAATAAACAGATGTAAAATATTTAGGTTGCTATGTGATGGGTGTTATTTTATTACACCACAGCAAAAAATATTATTTGGTGGTTTGCGCGATATTATGCTACTGTTGCTTTAATTGGAAGATACGCGCTGTGACGTTGCTGCTCATTGAGTTCGGTGTATTTTAATTCAGTAAACAAAATAAAAAAAAAAACTTTTGCCTAAGGATGTAGTGTACAGAGTGAAGAAATCTCATCTTGGACACTGTTTGAACACTTTGTGAACCTGGCTAACCTTTACCGGCTTACACTGTTATGCTGTCTGCTTAGTTCACACGTATTTGCCATTTATTCTTGGGAGCGTAAGGGACTCAGGTAATCGAATACACAAAAAGGTTGCAATCTGTGTATTCAAATAGGAAACTATTCGAAATTCCCATCCCTAATCCTAATAAACGCTATTTAAACAATCGTTATAATACAAAATAATAGCAATCCAGAGCGTTGTCGCTTGTGTCGCCTCTCCCAAGTCAGCGCCAATCTTGCTGAGTGATACCAGCGAGTCCTGGAAAGATTGTGAACGGCATTTTTTACCTGAATACATCGGATCCCAAATCAGTTAGACAATTCGATCGCGTATCTGGGTATCCATCAGGACATTTTACTGTGAGACTGGATATAATGGAAACGAAATGTTGAATTAACAACAAATAAAGCTTCTGTTTTATCTGCAAGTCTGGGAAATGACGCCAAACAAGGCAGAACGTTACTCTTTTTCCCCCCTCTGTCATAATGAAGCCTCGCCACTCTAAATGTTCGTCTTCATTTTCTTCATTATTACATTCTTTATGATTTATTGATTTCAGCTTTTTCCTATTGGCTAATTGGTTGCTTAGTTGTAGAAAACCCGATTTGTAAAACATTTGCTGCAGGAACGAGTACCAACACAGCACTTTGGTACGTAGTCTCAGATAAAGACTGTACAACAAATGAGGTGCAGTGGGAAAGTTAGGATTAGTACATAGTTATGTTTTTAAAAAATGGTTTTTTAAATTAATTTTCAGCTTTTTGACACACTGGCCCGTTTTCCTGGATTCATGAAACTGAAGCCATATGCACTATATATATATATTATACTAGTTAAATGTAACTGGCCCACTTGGGCCTGTGGTGCTTCATAACTACGGGCCAAACTGTGCTTTCTACCTGCCCCGGGCAACCGGGCCATGGTTAATGTCGAACCCTGACAACAGTATCAATGAACTTTATACATGGATTGAAACCAGTTTTATAACTGCTTGGGGAAGCAGTTATTTACAAATTTATGCTGTTAAATTTGACTATAATGCTGGCTCCAGGGATCAGCCTTTTCATCAGCCTCCCCAGCACATCAGCATCTACTCTACAGCTACTCCTGTCTTGCCATCAGCATCTACTTGCCATGCTCCGTTATATTATTTTTTACTCAAAGGATATAGAATGCTGGCTCCAGGGATCAGCCTTTTTTTCAACCTCCCTAGCGCTTCAGCATCTATTCCTTTCATGCCAAGCGCCATTATATTTTTTACTCAAAGGATTTGCACATCAGCATCTATCCCCAATGTACCACAATAATAAGCACGATCTAAGACAGAATCCTAAGCTCATTTTCTGCATAACCATCCAAAAGCTGGTATTCAAACACACCAGCACTTTCTTCATCATTTTCTTCCTCTTCATGCGCTACAATAAACTGTTCCACACTATTACCAAGCACTACTCTATCTGGCCACCAGCACTCTGTACCATCCTCACTACTTATATACATGTGATATTTTTCCCTACAATGTCTGCAGCAACAACAGACACCAGGTACTTATCTAGGTAAACCTTCCACAGATCAAACCATCACACCTTCCTGAAAGCATCATACTCTATTTTAAAGATGCAGCTCCCACTTTCTTGCCTCATTGATACTGTCCCTCTATACCAAACCTTACTTCCTGCCTCATCGAATGCATGTTTTACTATCTTACCCAGCAACTGTTCTGGCCTTGTCTGTGGAATTCTAAACTGACTCAAGACTCCTTTTTAACTCCCTGCCTTCACATGTTGTGTTGCAGCCTCTTTAAAAACTGCCTTTTCCTGTGCAACAAGAACTAATGGTGCATAAATGTAATCTCTCTTCCTGCAACATAGCAGCCATATTAATTTATCTACAAACTACACTTTTGAGATTGTTAGACAATTCTTCTAAACTAAGCTTTTTGCCTGCTTTAGAAATATTAAAAATTCCATTCTCATTTTTCAAGCCAATTACAAATCTCCTGAATTTTAGTTGTGCAACTACTGGGTTCATTCTCTAAGCTAAACTATTCAGCTGTTCATCAGTATCTTCACTATCCCAAATGCCACCCTATTTCCCACTCCACTGTCAACTGCTCTTTTTTTACCAATATCCTTTGCTTCCTTTTGAATTTTCTGTTGCTTCTTCTCCCTCATTTCCTGCAATCTAGCCTCTTTAATTTTACCCATCCTCTCACAAAGCACAGCCCTCTGATCCTTTACAGAAGCTCGAGCAATTGACAAAACCTGAATTTTTCTCACCATCTAAACTAGAGAGCTACTGCCAGGAACAATTCTCTTTGAACATGATCATTCCCTTAAGGGCAATTCCTGTTGTTCTCGTCTTTACCCTGAGCAAATGATCAAAGATACCAAAATCTTTTTCACAGCCAACATTTGTCTTTGGAGTGGATTTCAGTTTGCTGTATAGTTCCTTTGACACCTCATCATACCTACCATGTTGTAAATGATGAGCTAACATCCTACAGCACACCTTCACAAGACTGGCACGGATAAGTTCTACAGCCTGCGTAGTCACCTCATCAAACTCTGGACTGCTTTTAGTTTCTCAAGAACAGGCCCTGCATGCACTTCTATATCTGTGTACAAGCAGATCTCGCTCCTAATACACTTCATGCCATCCATCTGCCACGCCCTAAGTTTACAAACAAGCTCCATGTACTTCACGTTAATTTCTAAAACATGTTCCTTTTTAGACAGAGCTCTCCAAAGAGGCTCTGTGGTAAATTTGCAGATGAGGCCAAGTGCCCTGCATCCTGCCAGGAACTGCGTAACATTCAAGTCCTCAAACACAGCAGTGATCAGTTTATTCTCATGCTGGATTTCACGAGTGAATTCCTGCAAGTCCTCATTGTGGAAGGGTGGTGGGTAATTCACTGACACAGGAGACAGACAGGTGTACTTGAAAACACCACACAGGTGCCCAGTTTTATTTTCAGGGTGTCTTTTGTTTCTTTAGCCCGCAGAGGGCGCTGTTGTCTGTGGTCTGCTTACCAACTATGGTAAACAGAACCACGGGAATACCAAGCAATGGTAGACAGTTCAGTGTGCAGGTGCACTTGCAGGTGCTCCAAAGAATAATTCAAAAATAGAAGGCAAAAGGAAAAGAGAAAAAAAAAAACAGTAATAAAACTACAAATAAAAGGTGCTGCACTTGGCAGCGATATTCCGGTCGCCGCTACCCATACGGCTTGGCTCACTGACCTACTCTAACGGCTCACTAGCCTGCTCTAAACAGTATTCCGGGGTCTGCCCAAGGGTTCCCCGCTGTCACTGTTTTGCTGTTTAATTGTTTCTTCCTCCCCACTGGTTCTCAATCCCCAACCAGCGCTTCCGCACATTCAGGGCGTCTAAAAGGGCAGACCTGAGGAAACAGTAGAGCATTATCTTATAGGGCTAACAATCTCCCCAAGACCCGCTTCCCAGCCATTCAGAGAGAGGGAAAGTCCACACACCCACTTTCCCACCTCCCTGTGTCACTGCCATGACTCACAGGTGGTTATTGGACGACTGCTGCCCTCTTCCTGCAGCACTGTGAACACGCCAGCAGAGTCAGCACAGATCTCCCCCTGCTACACTCATACAGAAAATAAACACCAGCCACATTGTGAAACATTACATGAATCTTGTTTCCTTTGAAAGGCACTAATTGCACATAATCCAATTTTGTTTACCTAGCAAAAATGTCCTAAACTGCACTGGTTTACCACTTTTCTCACATCCCCTTTCCTGCACTGCTTTGTACACTGTTCTAATCAGTCTAACAATACCACTTTCACCTGCTGTTCTCTGCATCCATCCTAAACGAAGACTACCAACTTTGTTTCCTCCAAAAAATTATATCCTCCCAAACAGAGAGTGTTATATTTGCCTGGTGTGCCAAACCATCAATAAAATGCAACCCACAAAATAGCTCATTCCTAGCCTTGTCAGTCACTGTACTGATTGAACCCTTCCACAATATCTGGAAGTACATCTGTTCTAAACCGAGCAACAACTTCATAGATTTTCTTTTCAGTGCTAGCCCTGTCCCCTACAATATTGATTATTTTCATGAAAATGTCCTTTTCACAACGATCTGTATCTAAACCACTGCCTCCACTCTTAACAATATATTGCACCATTTCTCCAACAATATCAAATGTGCACTGATCTGAGCCCGACGCCCGTTCCAGAAGTCCTAAATACACTTGACTGCCATCCTTGAAAAACATTCCTGCAGTACCATAGTTGTGTCCTAATTTAGTACCATCTGTAATAGAGTAAAATCTGCAAAGACACCTGTCTCGCTTCTAAAATCATATATTTACTAAATATCTCCCCTGGGAGTCTGTCTACCTGTGTGCCAACTGTTTTTCTAACACTGTCCTGACTACCTGGGATGCCTTATGTGCACTAACACCCATATTGGTCACCAAATCCATATACATCTCCCGCACCACATCTGTGTATCTACCGGTGTTCTAGGCAATTGTTTTATCACTAAAGAAATGATCAAATTCTGCCTCACATCATCATGCTCTCCCTGCCAATACTGCACCTGCTTATTTAACTCCTGCACCTTGCCAATCAAATCAGAATTCTGTTTCCCCATCTGCAGACTTTCTCTTATAATTTGCTTTCATATTTTCTCTCTTCTTGCTCTGTTTATGCTTCTCCAGCTGTCCCTGCAAGTCATCTATACTCCTTTCTAGCCTTTCATTTGCCTCCTCTAAGACCCCGTTCACACTTACTGAGTCAGCCTTGGGCCACCTCTGGGATGCCTCAAAATTTCCGTTCACAGTTGAGGTTTTAGGGGGCCTAAGTGCATTCACATATGTGGCTCAAAAGGAAGCCTAAATTGCGGCAAAGTGCGTGTCGGGAATGTAAACAGTGACGTAAACACTGCATTCCCGGAAGTCAACATAAGAGATTGAGCTGGGAAATTTGCAGATGTAAATATGGCAATCTTATTTTTTGCAACACAGTTGGTACTGTACTTACTGCATAAGATACAATAAAGGCATGTGTTGACAGTGCTCCCCCACATGTTCATTTGATTTTGAGGTTCAGTGGGTTTTTTTTTAGCCATCTATGATCACAATATAGCAGTGACCAAACTTTTCCAATTTTTTTGGAAAAGCGTTTTTTTTTTTTTTTTTTTTTTTAACATATATTCTCATCTCTACCACATCCTGTTGCAACTTACATAATATGAAAGGAAATTTTGTGGCCTTTTATGTTACATGCATGCAGTACAAACTATCCAGTAGTTAAACATACATAATGAAAACGATGAAAAACAGGCAGAAATCGGGCTGAGTGTTATAACTTTAAAAAAGAAACAGAGCTGGTGTGGCAGAGCAAAGCTCTGCCATTTAGAAATTGGCAGGGATGGGGTTAATTTCCCCTACCTGCCTGGGTTTATTATGTTCAGGTGGCTGGGGTTGATTAGTTGATTAGATGGTTAATTTAATTAACGAACAATCAGCGCCCAGCCACCTGACATAAAAGGAGGCCTCTGCTTCCCATTGAGGAGGAGGGAGCTCAGGAAGCAGGTTGTTGTTTGTTGTTTGTTGTTTGTTGTTTGTTGTTTGTTGTTTGTTGTTTGTTGTTTGTTGTTTGTTGTTTTTGCTAAATCCAGTGAAGGCATTGCCCAGCCTGGAAACCTTATTTTTGTAAGTTTTATATTTGTTTTGTTGTCTTTCTTTTTGTGTTTAAAGATTTTTATTTTGCCCTTGTGCACATTGATTTTGTGTTATTTATAATAAAATTAGTATTTTTTTTGAACTGCAGTCTGTCTCTGGGCCTCTTTCCACTCTCCAGCCTGCCATATTTGGTGTGAGAAGTGGGATATAGCGCCTCCAGGAGGCTCGGAGCAGTACTGCAGCTTTTTGGGGTTTTTTAGGGACAAAATTATTATTTTTTTGATAAATAAATTAGGCAAAAAAAAAAAAAAAAACATGGGAAAGAAGAGCAGACAGCGGCAAAGGCAGAAGGAAATGCAGCAGCTGAAGAAACGTAAGCTGCTGCAGCCACCGCTGGAGGACCCGGCCAGCCTCTTCCCCTGGTGTTCCTGGTGCGGGAAGGAGGACCATCGTTGGCGGTCCTGCCGAGACGTACCACGGGCAAATTGGTGTGGCCAGTGTGAGGAGGACGGCCACAACTGGGCAGGATGCCCCTACAACCAGGCCCAGGAAGAGGTGCAGTGTTCACCCCAGGCATCATTGGCCACCCCACTACCTCCAGCACCACCACCTTCACCACCGTCCCAGGAGATCTGGGACTGGTTGATGCACCCTGAGGCAGACCTCGTCCACGTTCTCCCCATAGTTATCAACATGCTGTGCGTGAAGATGGGGAGAGGTGGGAACAGTGGGAGGAACAACACCACTCTGCATCCTTCCCAGAGGTTGCCCTCATGGTGGTTAATTACCTGGCGGTAGACATGGAAGATGCCCCAGTCACTCCAATAAAGAGGGTGGAGATGCTTTCCTGAGAGCCAGAGAGGGGTGAGCCGCCTTTCCGAGAGCCAGAGAGGGGTGAGCCGCCTTCCCGAGAGCCAGAGAGGGGTGAGCCGCCTTCCCGAGAGCCAGAGAGGGGTGAGCCGCCTTCCCGAGAGCCAGAGAGGGGTGAGCCGCCTTCCCGAGAGCCAGAGAGGGGTGAGCCGCCTTCCCGAGAGCCAGAGAGGGGTGAGCCGCCTTCCCGAGAGCCAGAGAGGGGTGAGCCGCCTTCCCGAGAGCCAGAGAGGGGTGAGCCGCCTTCCCGAGAGCCAGAGAGGGGTGAGCCGCCTTCCCGAGAGCCAGAGAGGGGTGAGCCGCCTTCCCGAGAGCCAGAGAGGGGTGAGCCGCCTTCCCGAGAGCCAGAGAGGGGTGAGCCGCCTTCCCGAGAGCCAGAGAGGGGTGAGCCGCCTTCCGAGAACCAGAGAGGGAGGAGGAGCTGTCGTCGTCCCGAGAACCAGAGAGAGAGAGAGTAGGAGCTGCCGTCGTCCCAAGAACCAGAGAGGGAGGAGGAGCTGCCGTCGTCCCGAGAACCAGAGAGGGAGGAGGAGCTGCCGTCGCCCCGAGAGCCAGAGAGGGAGGAGCTGCCGCCGTCCCCAGAACCAGAGCCAGAGAGGGGGGAGCCTCCGTCCCCAGAGCCAGAGAGGGGGGAGGAGCCTCCGTCCCCAGAGCCAGAGAGGGAGGAGCCGCCGCTCCCAGAGCCAGAGAGGGAGGAGCCGCCTCTCCCAGAGCCAGAGAGGGAGGAGCCGCCTCTCCCAGAGCCAGAGAGGGAGGAGCCACCGTAAGACATATTTATAGTATACTTATACTTATAGTAAGACATACTTAGTCCATTATTTTAAGAGGTTAAACTGCTAAGTGATATATTCCAAGTAATTTTGTAATATTAGAAAATAATAATAATGGAATATATGTGACCCTACATATTTTACTATTTTAAGGGTACTCTGTAATACAGTGTATTGTATGCACAATACTTATGTTGTCAAACAAGCCTTTTACAGGAAAGTGTTGCACTTTTCCTACATCTTCATAAAAATTGTACTACAAGACAATTGGGAAAGAGTGTCTTTCAATCTAACAAAAGTGTTACAAAATAAAAACATAAAATAATAGGGAATAATGAAGGCATAAATAAAAAGGTGGCAGCTCTAAACCCCCAAAAATAAAATAAATCAATTAAAAAGATCTAGTAATGATGAAGAAAATTACAAATAAAATAAAAAATTCTTTGCGTTGCAAAGTCAGTTTGCACCATGTTTAGCTTGCTTTCCATTGCACAAATCAATGCATTTACATTATCTATAGCATTTATGTAATCTGATTCACTCTGAATTGTATAATAATCAATACTAGCAATTGCTAAATTGCCCTGTGATGTTTGATTGGAACTACCTGCCTCTTCATTGTCAATCACCTGCCTGTTTGCAAGGGGTAAGTTAAAAACTTGCCTTTTAAAATCATCCCACAGATTCTTACTGCAGTTTCTGAACTGTGCAAACATTCTCTTTATATACGTGCAAACTGAGTTTTTGAGATTCGTTTCCTCCACATTTGATACCAAGATTGAAGTTAGTATTTAAAATTTTAAACACTGCATCTGAAACACAGTGGTATCTTTTAGCAAATGTATAGATGTCGATCATCACTCCATTTGTTAACAATAACAAGTCCAATTTAAGTCCTGCTTCATCAGTACTTGTGCCTTGAAGATCAATCCCTAATTCTGCACAAAACGCAAACTCCTGCTTCCCCTTACCACTGTTTGCCCTCTCGCTTTCACTCGATCCACTTAAATTTACACGTGTTTCCATTGTCCCAGCTAGCAAATACTGAATAAAAACCGCCAGACGCCAGTGAGAACATTCAACGCGCGTCACTTAATCCAACCTCTCTCTCCAAGCCCACAAATCACAGGTTAATAGTTCAAAGATGTTTATGTTTTTGAGACATAGCCCAATCAAATCATGTTTTTTTTTTTAATGTTTGAAGAAGGTTACGGTTTCGAAAAACCGCCCCAAAGGTTTAAATTGAGTTGTTTTTAATGTTCTGATTGGGGGATTTCTTCCAGACAAAGGGGATAAAAAAGTCAAAGGGTATTGTGTATATTTTAAAAAGTTTTGAGTGTGTACAATATTGTTCCTTTTGTGGACAATAGTGTACCCCGTGGTGCAGCGGAATGTGACTAGCGGCTAAGGTACGCTCGTCTTAAAAAAAAAAAAAAAATCACCTATTATGTAATAAAATCGACAGCGTTTTTATGGGTGTTTGTGTGCAGTTTGTTATCAAGACTAATGTTAAAATAAAAAAAAAAAAAAAAATCTTATTTCGTGGGGTTGGTTTTATATTTTAAGAAATTATGATATTTTTTAATATGGCACGTTTCGTTGTGTTGCAATTTTAGACCTTAGTAAAGCAAAACTCAAACATACGTAAATATTTTGATACGTACTTGTAGTTGATATAATTGTATATAAATATAGTTATATATTTTGATCATGATAACTCTGATAACACTATGTAACACAATTTTTGTTCCTGGGTAGTAAGTGTTATTTCCTAATTGCGTATGCCTCAAAAGTATAGAAAATGGCTATTATTCCCCACAAACTTTGCTTTTGTGACCAGGATAGTGATATTTCAAAATATGTACTTACAGTATAATTGTAAATCTCGAAAAACTACTCGCTTCTAAATCTTTTGTAGTCATCTTTTTATTACTTTAGTATAAATACATGTTAATTTGGATTCATATGTTGTTTTTTTTCTGACTTTATGTGAACGAAAAGACACACATTTGCCCATTTTCCCACTGGAAATAGTGATATTTTGAAATATCACTGTCCTGGTCACAAAAGCAAAGTTTGTGGGGAATAATAGCCATTTTCTATGCTTTTGAGGCATAAGCAATTAGGAAATAACACTTACTACCCAGGAACAAAAACATTTTTTATTTTTTTTTGTTACACAGTGTAATCTTACAACAATTTAAAAATGGCTGCATTCGTGATGCGCACTCCCATAGGAGCCAAAACATTATGTTATTACCATAACCCTGGTTCCCTGAAAGAGAATGACAACTATTATTGAATGGGAAAGAGCCCTCTCTGACCGTCAATCACTGAGCATATATAAAAAAGCTGTCCTATCAGGGCCCTGCTGTGAGGGGGAAGTCCCTCCCACCTCCTGTTGAAGAGGGACGTCCTCGCAGTAACATATCGCCATTTTCTTTCGAAAACAGAGGTCAGCTGGGGACACAATCTCAAAGGGTAATGGTTATCAGTCTCTTTCAGGGAACCAGGCTTATGGTAATAACTCTGGTTCCCTTTCAACAGAATGACAACCATTAACAAATGGAAAGCTGTACCAAAGCTGTTGTGGCTCCAGATTACAGACAGTACAGCCTCACGGCAATAGCCACAGAGCCCACATGACGCCTAAGGGCATGCCGCCTGCAACACCCTAGAGCCTAGAGAGGGTCTTGCTCGGTTTTCAACATCAAGGTGGTAAAATCGCGCAAATGTCTGTTTTGGTGAAGCTGAGCGCTTGCTTGCACTTAGTATTTAATAAATGAACAGACAGAAAATAAAAGGTTGTAAGACAAACAAAACACAAGACACGGCACTTTAGCGAAAATAAAGAGACAAACAAAATGGACTACACAGACAAACACGGTGAGCTGATATTATTTTAACTTTACATTTTTACTTTTCTCCTCTCTACACCCGTTCTCCACTCACCGAACATACAACACCAAGTGAGTGAAAACATGCTGTTTTTATGCAGCTGTACCAAGACTCTACTGCTAATCAATCATTCAGTTGGAGTCTCGGTACAACTGCACGTGAATTAATAAAGTGCAATTCCCCGTGCTCGCATATTATTACATTTTACCTGCACGTGAAGTGCTGTGCAATCCTCGTGCCTAAATACAAATATACGTTTTAAACCACTCGTATTATACAGACCCATTTATATCCCGTGTACCAATGATTATACACCAACATTAACACACTACACGTAACATACAACACAAATATATAGCCCAGGGGCGGGGCACTTTGCCACAGGGACCCATAAGGACCCGCAGTATCAGTTCTAGATCCCACTTGGGGACCATACTTTTCATCGGAGGACAAAGCCTCTGAGCTCCTTTAAGAAATTGCACTGCCAGGAAATGTGCTCCAGTGGACACCTTGTCAATTTTGTCGTGGCACACTGATATTGCTGCCACATATACCTTCAAAGTGGATGCTGATTTCCCTGCGTCAAACAGGTGTTGTAAGAAGGTTAATATTGTCTCAGTAGGGCAGGTCACCAGATTGTGACCTTTGGCAATACACCAGTCTTGGAAAACTTTCCATTTGTATAAGTACTGGGCTCTAGTGCTCGGCGCCCTAGCAGACTGTAGTGTTTCTACTACTGCATCTGTCAAATCTCGTCTGAATAGACGGCTGCGTTCAACAGCCAGACCCAGAGTTGGAGCCGGGCTGGGTTCGTGTGCCATAACAGCCCCTCCGCTTGGCTCAGGAGGTCTTTGCATGGCGGGAGCTGCCACAGCTGATCTGACAACATGTCAGAGAGGAGAGCAAACCAGGGGCGTCTCAGCCATCTGGGTGCAACCAGCAAAACCTGTGCTCTCTCCACCCTAATCCTCTCTAGTGTCAGGGGTAATAATAGTAGAGGGAATGCATAGAAGAACCCCTGTGGCCAGGGGTGAGCTAGCTCGTCTACTCCCAGGGGGACCCCAACTCTCTCCATGGAGAACCATAGGGGGCAATGAGTGGACTCGGCTGTGGCAAAGAGGTCGATTTGTGCAGTACAAAACCTCTCCCAAATCTGTTTCACCACTTGAGGATGCAGCCTCCATTCCGAGCTGTCTGGAGCTCTTCTGGACAGGAGATCTTCTGTCTTGTTGTCCACACCGGGAGGTGAACTGCCCTGATGGAATGCAAGTTTCTGTGCGTCCAGGACAGGAGTCTGTGCGCTGCGTGGTGAAGTCCCAGCGAGCGCAGGCTGCCTTGGTGGTTTATGTAGGCTACCACTGTGGTATTGTCCGTCTGGATCAGCACATTTGTGCGCTAATTGGTGGTTAAAAATGGATAATGCCAGGCTCACTGCTTGCATCTCTTGGGCATTTATGTGTGCTTGCTGCCAATGTCCCTTGAGGATCCAAATACCCCGCAGCCTGAGTGGAGCCAGTGCTGCATCCATGTTCTTTGAAAATGTGCGGGGCGCCAGCGAGAGGCCAAATGGCAGCACGCAGAATTCATATGCGTTGTCTTGAAAGGCGAAGCACAGATATTTCAATCGATGTGAACCAGTTGCCCGGTTGGACTGACTGGAGGATACGCTGTGCTGTCAACATGTTGAACTTCCTCTGTTTGAGAAACAAGTTGAGGACCCTGCGGTCCAGAATTGGTCTGAAATCACCGTCCCTCTTGGACACCAGGAAGTACCGGGAATAAAATCCGCTGAGGGCATTGCTTGGACCCAAGCATACAACGTTCTTCCTTCGAAGATTGGCGATCTACTGTTGAAGGAGTATCGCGCTCGCTGGTTCAATGGTGGTGATGATCACACCCTTGAAGGGTGGCAGACCTATGCGGAATTGTAGAGCGTATTCATGTCTCATTGTTGATAGTACCCATGGATAGCACCCAAGAGTCCTGGGTGCAGCTTTGCCATGGCTCGTTGCCATTGGTCAGTCCGGTTGTGGGGGGTTTGGTGGCAGCCGGGGCCTCTCAGGGGCTGTCTCACTTGGGCTTTCGAGGGGGCGGGTCTTTCTTAGGCCCCAGCCTTGGTCTCCAGCTGGAGAACTGGTTACCCCTGGCCGGCGGTGGTCCGTTGTTGCCGCTCTGCCTCTGCCTGCTTCTCTACTCTTGGGTGAAGGGCGGTGTTCAGACCCTTTTACCTCAGCAGGCTGTGAATGCCACCTTTGGCACTAACTGTAAGCCAGAAAGCACGAAAATTTGGAGGCGACCTCCGTGGACTTGTGGGACCTCTCAAAGCTCATATCAGTGGTCTGCCCCGGTGTAATGGGGGCATCCAGTAGCTCCACCCTCTCGATCTCCATGACCTTGGCTTGCGTCAGCCACAAATGCCGGCGAGCAGTCACCATCGCCGCCAGCGACCTCCCTAATGCCTAGCCTAACTCCCCTATTAGGTCAGTCATCACCTTTGCCATTGCCTGGAGCTCCCCTGTGTCTGCCTCTGTGGATCTTTCCTGCAGCCTCTCCGCTAACTGGGTTTGATAGAGCACCAGTATCGCCATGGTGTTTGCTGCTCTGACTAACAGCACTGCCAATGCATATGACTTCTTGGGCATGGCATCCGTTGTTCTGCAAGGCTTAGACGGGCAGGTTGGGTCCTTATCCCCCCTGTTGAAGGTGGAACCAATACCATGACAGTATCCCCGATAGTGGGGAATGTGCCTAGGCCCACTTCTTGGGCTCTTGCAGTGTGTAGCAGAGACTCTGCTGTTCTGGAGGCTGAGGGTGCAGACGCAGAGTTGCTCCAGGAGGAGCGCACCAATTCCAGAAAGTCCTGGCATAAAGGGAGGGCATGCTGTGTGTGCCCTTTCTGTTAGAGGAAGCGGTTCCCCTTTCCCTTTTGTTCTGCTGGCCAGGAAATGTCTGTGACTGCAGTTGCAAGCTGCATTAGGGCCCGGAGCTCTTCCCTCTGTGACAAATATGGCAAGGCAGGTAAGGAGCCTCCCACTGTGGCCTGCCCGATGGAGGTGGCTGGGTCTGAGACGTCCGATCTAGATGCCGACAACGACAGCTCGTCTGGGCTAAGAGTTCTAGGTAATGGGGATGAGGAACGAGACTGTGGAAGCTGGGGCTGCCAGGTGGTAGCGGGCAGTCTGCCTGCGATTTTAGTAGGGTCTCTAGCATGGTCTGCTGAGCCCTTACAGTCTCCGCTAGCTCCACAAACAGCCACTCGGCCGAGCTTGGGCGCCTCCAAGGCGACTCCGATAGGGATCATCTGCACCTGCATGGGGAAGGGGAGCAGTGCCTGCATGGCGACCGCCTGTCCCTTGATGAGTATCCCCTCGAGCGATACCATCGCCTCACCTAAGACTTGTCTATGCCTCTGTACCAGTGTTGGGGAAGGGGAGGGTGACCCAGGTGTGCGGGAGAGCTCTCTGGTCATTGTAGAAGGGTGGGTCCTAGAGGACCTCTGCGGAGGCCCTTGGACCACGGACCTCATTCTCCCATGGCTCGGGGAGAGAGACTCTGCTGGGGATAGGGCTGCTCTCCGGCGCTTAGTTCTTCTAGAGAACTTCCTGCACGCAAAGCAGTCCAGCTCATCTGCCAGTGCTTTGGCTGCTTGTTCTAACCCTAAGCATCTGGTGCAGGACCTGTGCTTGTCCTGCTTGGGCAGCTTCGCCGCACACTAGTCGCACTGGTGGAAACCAGCAAAGGACCCAGTTGACTGCAGTGACATGGCGTCGTAGGCAGGGCTGCTGCACTCCGTGCAGATAGTAGCTAAACGATTCACTGCGATAAGCGATAATCCTAAGCGATTCACTGGTGCCGAATCAGTCAGTGCCGGGATTGGCATCGAGGAGAGCACTGTCGGTGCTGAGTGGTCGGTGACGAGTCAATCGTCGCTGAGGTCGGTGCCAATATGTAGCGCAGTCGGTGCCGGGCTGTAGACGGTGCCGAAGCTATTCACTGGTGCCAAAACAGTCAGTGCCAGGATCGTTGTCGAGAAGAGCAAGTCAATCGATGCCGAGGTTGGTGCCGAAGGGTAGCACGGTCGGTGCCGGGCTGTAAATGGCTCAGAAGAGATTCACCGGTGCCGGGATCGGCGTCGAGGAGAGCACTGTCGGTGCTGAACAGTCGGTGCTGAGTCAATCTGTTCCGAGGTCGGTACCGATGGTAGGCACTGTCGGTGCCGGACTGTAGGTGGCGCCGAAGATGGTTACACCAGTGCCAAGTCAATAGGGGCCGGGTAGGCGCTGTTTTTCTGATGCAAGAATCAGGTAGTGGCACTCTCAAAAAATGCTTGAAAACGTGATTCTACCGTGGAAAATAAATTTGATGATGAAAAAAACGACAAATCAGCCAAATTCGGGCAAAGAAAGCATGAAGCAATCAGTGACCTGTCTCAGTGAAGTGAGAGAGAAAATGGCGATATGTTACTGTGAGGATGTCCCTCTTCAACAGGAGGTGAGAGGGACACCCCTCACATCAGGGCCCTGATAGGGCAGCTTTTTTATATATGCTCAGTGATTGACGGTCAGAGAGGGCTCTTTCCCATTCGGTAATGGTTGTCATTCAATTTTAAGGGAACCCACGCTGTATTCGCTGGCCCTATTAATAAATATAATTTTGTTTGTAACCGTTTAAAAATATAAACACATACAATTCTTACTGATATTACACACTACCTGTGGCTTCAAAACAACAGTTCAACATAGAAGCCTGAATCACCAAATCTAAATACCTACACTAATTTAAGCATTAAGTAAACAATTTACCTTCCCACTCGTCTCCATGGTGCTAATATTTACAGATTAAAATTATATATATATATATATATATATATATATATATATATATATATATATATATATATATATATATATATATATATTGCAATTTCTGCACAGTAGAGTTAGTGAAAACTACACGCAGTGCTCTTGGTGCGGCTGACACACTAACTTATACAAAGGTAAGAATGCATCATTATGTCTATTTTTACTGTCATGGTGGCCGTGTTGTGTCGAGTTGGGAGGGATACGTCTATTATATGATAATGAGTGTTTTTTGAGTATGACTCCTCTTGTGTATGCATGATGCTTATACCCCCCTCCCCTGAGTCGAGCGTACAATTGAACAGTTTCCAAATGTTGGCAAGTATGCAGTACTGTTTTAAAATGTCAACAAGTTTTGTGGCATACAAAAAAAAACCCTTAATACTACTATTATTATATATTGCAATGACACTACAAAAATTGTAATTTCTTCTTTTGCAGCCAACATATTAATTTAAGCGTTCTCTTGATGGTTGGTTTGCCTTCTGTCTTTTTTTAGTATTTTCGTAGTGTCAAATTGTAATATAACTGTATGAAGTTAATGTAGCACTAAGTTTATTCACTTGTTTATTTATTTATTTATTTTTTGGACTAGGCATTTTAGGGATTTGAAGATTCATGCTTCTATGATGAACTTACGTTTTTAACCAACAGTTTGTGCATAATGTCTAACAACAGCCTTCACTTTGACCTGGGGCCAAAGATGGCTGCCATTTTAATTTCCCAGTGATAAAAACCTAATATTTCAAGATATTGACTTCATACTCTGTACACATATGCATTCTGTGATTCCTTAGTTAAGTTCGATCATGGGTGTGGTACAAGAAAAAGTGTTTTTGATATATGGGAAATGCCTGATGCATTATCAACAATATAAATACAAAGTGAAGGGAGATATGGTTTCAAACATCTTTTTTTAGCCAAGCCTTTGATATAGGGCTATAATTGTTTCTATTGCGCCATTGTGTTCCTTATGACTTGTTCTCTGCCATTTTACTTGAACCTTCATCAGGTTGCAAGTTGACGGTTTGTCCACTGAAAAAGACTTTGAGAATGTCCTTGGCTCTACTGTCAAACTCGGCACATCTCAAACCATTCACTCTTATTCCAGTATGCTCCTGTTTAAATATTTCCTTAATCTAATCTTATGAATTATGCTACCTCTGTGCCATTCGGAGACTTACAGCAATAACAAAACAGCAACCTAAAACTTAAAGGTATGAGTCTGACACTTGTAATCGTTTATGTGTTATTACTCCTGAAGTCCCAGATGGGCCCAGAGCCTATTTCAGTGCATGATACACATAATGTAAAACTTAATTAATAGTTAATAACATAATTAATACCTCATGCAGAAAGCCATCACTACAGTCCACCCTTTTTGTACTCAATTGTACAATCAAGTGCAGCCAAATTATTATATATCTTATTAATTATTCCATAAAACAGCAGTGATGGCTTTCTGCATGAAGTATTAATTATGTTATTAATGGTAAGTTTTATATTGTGTTATATAGTTAAGTTGTTTTTAATCATTCTGTTTAAATTGTGTATGAGTGTGTTTTTATAGTTTTTTTTTTTTTAATGTGCTTACTAATTCAGTAGCTTTAATATGCTTTTATATTAAGTTTTTATACAGTATTGTGTGAGTTTCGAGTTCTTTCATTTACCATCGGCAAACCAGCTACGTGCAGTTTTGCATCACCTAACATGACTCGGTCATAGATGGGAGTGGAGTCAACAATTGTTTACAAAGGTATAGATATCAAACATTGTGAAGTTTTTTCAGTCTTTTCATCTCTTTCGAATTGGCTCCATGGATATCCATGCTTTCTGATACAAACGTATGCACTGAGCTGTACTGAGGCCTTGTCCGAAGTCAGTTTAAATCTCATACTTATATGATTGTATTGGAGGTATTTCTTGTATATAAGTGTTTTTGAATCAAAACACATTTGTCAGCTTAATTTTTTCGCTATAATCTGAGAACATTGACTGAGCTCTCATCTGGAGATTCCGGGTTGGACAGCCAAAGAGCTAATCACGCAATCTGAAAAATATGAGAAATATGCATAGGACTGCCACTGCATTATAATAGAGATTTATGTCTTTACAGCATGAGATTATAGTAGTGTTCCAACAGACATGAAAACAATATGGTACTCTTGGTATCAGATACTTCTGGAAAGGTTTCAGAATTTTTGGTTAGTTTGCTTGTGAACTTCAATCCTATGTAGCTTTTTGCACGTGCAACAGTGCATTACTTGGAAATTGCCATCCCCCAGTGTATTATTAAACTGTTTTGGATGAAAATATAATAAACCAGCATGGCAATTATATTTAAATTGCGAAAGTCACAGCCTGTTCTGTTCTGCTTGATTGCACTGTACAGTGTGAAAGGAAGGTTATTCATGTGCATTTATTCACGATGTAGAATGCTTCATTATCTGACTTACACATCAGTATATTTAGGACTGTGAATTAGGGAATTGACTGCCAACATGGCCTAACCGCGAATTAACCGAATGTGTGAAATAATGTGACACGCTGTGTTGCTGGAGTTTAAGAGCTGGAGACTCTTGGGAGGAGGTAATGGGTTGTTCTGGGCACAATCTGCACCTACCTGCCCAAATAGGACCATCCTTAATGGGGGAACAGGCTTTGTTTCCATACATATCCATAAACATGTAGTGTAATTGTAAGATATACACTGTAGCTGTTCCACGAAAGAGAATGGTTAAATAATTGCAATGACATCCAGAAAGGGGCAAGTGGATTGGTTTCAACCATCCTCATGAGTGACATAAACACAAGTTCAGAGACTGGGTTTCAATGAATGGTGAGAACAGCCACAGTACTATTTGTTAGCCATGGTAAATCATGTTTGGGGGGAAAAAATATGTAAAACTCAACATGGAAACACAATAAAGCAAGGGAGTTGGTTGAAGGATATCGCCACTTGCATTTTTTTTTTCAGTTTTGTAGTTACATATAACAGTACAATGTGTAACAAGATAATAAAAAACACCTCTACAAGACCAAATGTTTTAGCAGGATGCTCCCCCAGGACCAGGGTTTTTTGGCTGTATTTGACTCTTCCTATAAAAATTTAGTAATTATTATTATTTTTTTTTTTACAGCATCTTGGAAATGGTGTCCTTTTTTTCAGAACACACTGGGGAACATTATAAAGACTATATTGAGCATTTTTAAATTACATTTCATTATTTTTTTTTATTGGGCATTCCACTTAGTGTTTTCAAAGAGATAAGTGTATAAAAATTGATATTCTGTGACCTGAGGGACCTTACAATACTTCCTGAAAGTTTTGTTAAATAATATTGATGTTTGGGCAAATTACAAGACATTGTTTCACCTGAGTGACTTTTTTTACACATTTTTAGCTAATATTTATAAATGTTTTAAAATCATATATTCTAAAACAGATGAGATAGAATACATGCTGTATTATAAGTCAAATACATTGGATTTGCATCATTTTTCTTGGTCTTTCTTATCTCTAAACAAGTTTCTCTGAAGCAGGCTGTGATGTCTTCTCTTTCCATGCTACCAAAACCTTCTCCATACTGCAAAGTACGGTGACCCTGTTAATCATCAAAACGAAGTGCATTTTATTATTGTGTTTACATGGTCTCAGTAACAGAAGCCCACTTCACTATGATTGTGTTAACGCGATCCTCGTCCTTAAGGGGTTAAAGGGGGAGAGATGGTTCAATCCCAGTAAGTCAATTACTTGAAGGTCAATACCTTTGAAGCTAAAATTGATTTAGTACCAGAAACTACTGCACTTCCAGATAAAGTTCTCTAATCTTATTGAAAGTATGATTTTCAGTACATGAGAGTAGGTGTTAAAACATCATGCTGATATTGGACTCAGCTTTCACCAAGCTAAGCACCAACTAAGATATGGCTTCTTTTACTGTAAACAAATGTGACCCATCTGCGTTTCCTTCCATCTGATGATATAGATATCCTTCTGCCTGGTGTTAACGGCTGAAGTGTAATCCTGGCTCCAGGGATCAGCCTATTTTGCCTCCCTGGCTCATCAGAATCTAAGTGCATATGGAGTAAACTGTTTGCCTGTATACTAAACTGTTTTGGCAGTGTATAGTACAGTACTGTAGATCATGGGTTTTTTTCAGTAATGGCTCCAACTGTTGAGATTTGTTATGATGTAGCAATGCCGTATCGTGGCTTCTGGAGGATATCTTTTCCCACTCTTTTTCAGTATCATTTTCAACCCTAGCCAACAAGGCCTGATTGGATTCAAAACTGAAGCCAGAGCTATTTTTCCACTTGGGCAAAATATCTATCAAATTTGTTTGATACCCAGGTAAATGCCTCTGGGACATCTGTGTATTAGGGTATATCACTGTGTGGAAAAAGCAGCATTTATTTCAATGAGCCTAAACTCACACTGAGACAAAAAAATACCGTAGCAGAAATGTTTCGTAGCGGCACAATTTTAGAAAGGCAAAATATCACTTGGCAAGCAATATCGTGCAGCTGAGACATTTTCCTGCAGCGGTAACTCTAGCTCTAACCAATCAGATGGATGGTTTGGGATTGCATGATACGTGATAGCTGAATGGAAACTTCAGCATATCCATCAAAATGATTTGTGTGATTACTTTATACTGCTTCATCACACACATAAGTAACAAGAAGACATTCTCAAACTACATTCAAAACATTCTGGCCTAATTCTATTTGCTGCCTGTTAGGGGTAATACAGTTATTGATATGGTCAATGTAAATAGAATTATGTTCTTTGATTAAATTAACTGCATATACTGGTAAACTGTATATCATTTAGTTTGAAATTCATCCTTTTCCGTCTCATCATCACTCGAACTTGTGTTCATTATTTATGGTCATTTTGGATACTGCCGCAGCATCCGCTGTTTTATGTGTGTCCACTCCTCACTCGTGTGTCCCAGCATTAACTCTTACGCAGACACCCCACAATTTACAACTCTATACTGCTTTACTGTTAAGTTACAAATCCAATGACAATTGTTTCAATTTACTTTTGTGTAGAGGCTATATCCTTTCCAAAATCACAGTGTGCTTGTGTAGACAAGCCATTACAGCAGGGTATGCAAGCAATAAATGAAGATCTTTTTTTTTCTTGGTACAACATGCGTTCAGAAAACAGATGTTTCTACATGCAGAGAGCCATATATATATATATATATATATATATATATATATATATATTATTTTTATATATGTTTATATATGCTGCACCTGCGATCAAAGAACCATCATTCTTTGTTCTGTCAAACTACAGTACAAGGGCAAGAGCGCTATAAGTTTACATCTGGCCTGTTTACTGGAACCTTCTTTTGTCACGGTTCTTTTATCAGATGGCTACAGTTCTCAGACAGCAGTGGAATGTGTCAGGCATCTCCCCCTCTCTTCTGTCGGTGAGTATTTGCAGGCGATAAAACAGACGCACTCCCATCGCATGCAGTCTACACGCTGACTCAAGCATGGCTTTCCTGGCAGAAATCTGGGACAATAATTAACAACAGCATCCCTGCTCAAAAGGGTTATCATTTTATTAAAACAAAGAATGACGCTTCTAGCATTGTAAGACGGCCGCAGGCATGTTGGTGTTTTATGTGGTTATCCCCCTATAACTCCAGGGTACAGGGTTATACAAGCAGATTTTATTTAGATGATGTATTTTCCAGATGACGCTTGCAAAAGAAAAAAAAGGGTGAAAAAACATATTGTCCCTAGATTATTGGAAAAAGCATCCTTTTGCAGAATTAAGTAAATTTTGGGAGCTTGCCACTTTCTCATATAAAAAGGATGTTCAGGCAACCACATCGTTAATTTGAGCAAAGTATCTGTGTGTGAAAAATTAAAATTTTCCAGTGTCTGTTTCCATGAGGTCTGTATGCAGTGGTATGACGTAAATGGTGACGCTTCTAATGGTAATACAATAAATTGGTAAATCAGCATTGTACATTTCAAATAAAACATTTAATTCCTGTTAAAATTCTGCATCATTTTAAAAAAATTGTATTTTATATGCGTGAATTTGTCAAGGTCCATCAATCTCTGCTCCAACTGACTGGCTTAGAGTCTCACATGTTTACTTTAGCAACCATAGCAACAATGCTCCCAGCTTGCTTGCTTCCCAAATAAGTTAAAGTTAAATATTCTTCAGCCGTGAAGGTACATTTTCAACCATGTAAGCAGATTACTGTACAAGTATGAGTGTTCATCTTATTCACTGTAACTCATTTCATTGACTGAAATAATACTACCTAGGATTCTGATATGGTTCAATCTCAAAAGTAAGGTTGAGCATGGTTAGTAATTGTTTATACAAAAACAAGATTAATACAGTATTTGGTTCAGAATTCTACATTCCTTAGCATCAGCTGCGTTTGAAACCTACAGTGAGTCCCTCAACTTTATACATCAACCAAACAGAAAGCCTGGCTAGTTTTTGCAGCACTGACTCTTGTTCACTCTGAATGATTCGAACCACAAGTGAACTGGAACCCCTTTAATTTGAGCACGCTAAATGAAACAACAGGTCATCTCTTTATCCGTTTTTGATACCACATCTATTCAGAAGTTTCTGAGGGGTTGTGTTTAAAAGCTTTACACTTTAACTAAATTTACAAGACTTACATTGGCATGCTGGAAGGTTCTTTCTCAGTAAGCACATGATTGTTGTTAGTATGGCCTGTAGGGTCTTCTTTATACTGTAATAATATGGTTCTGGTAAATTACGGTATGTTATTGGGGTCCATTGTTAATGTAGGAATGAGTGGTAACCAGTGACGTAGTCAAGACCAAATGTACAGAGAAAAGACCAAGACCAAGACCAAACAGACCCAGACCAATATATTTTTGTTGTGACCAACCTTATAAAATAAATACATTTTTGCTAGAAGACCAACACAAACACACAACAAAATCACATGGATATAACATTAAGTTCATTATTCTGTGAATGCACCAGCGAGCAGCTTAGTCATTTAAAATATACCTGTAACTTCATACGTTATTGCGGTGGGGGGTGGGGGCAATAATAATAATAATAATAATAATAATAATAATAATAATAATAATAATAATAATAATAATAACTTTTACTTTATATTGCACCTAAATGCAAAGTATCTCAAAGCGCTGTGCAGTTTCAAACACAGTAGCAAAAAACGTAGCAAAGCACAAACAGACATATTTTATTTTTGGCTCGACAAAAACAGTGATCCATAATTCCAAATTTATAAAACCTAATTGTGCCAATAAATCAAGATGCGTTTTTGGTTGTTATATGTTTTAAATAAATAAGAGATAAATATTTAGCCTTAGATTCAAAGCAGGAAATCCCTAGATTAAACGGGTCCCAGGCGGGAGATTGTTTCTGGCAAGGAGATTGGTCTTGAAAACAGGAGGGTCCCGATCAAGACTTGACAGATTTGTACAGATAATACTTTTTCTAGGCATTTGTGTTCCGAACACAATTTTGTTAAAGTAACTAATATATTACAGGAAATTTATTTGGTGGCAGGAGGAAAGTTTGCTTCATGGGAGAGGCTGAGAGACGCTGTAGCAGCATGAAGTCTGATGCGTTAAATTTAGTAACTTTGAATGCTGCTCTCTAGACTCAAGTATAAGGGCTACATTATTTTGTATTTAATAGCTGTCAATGTATAAAAGTGAGTGAACTTTGAAGGATAAAAATGATTTATGATAATCGAAGAAATAAAATAATCTTGAGAATGTTTATGAATGAGACCAATCTGTGTGCTGCCTGCTGTCAAGAACAAGACCCGACGTGCGGAGATCGAGACCCAGAACAAGACCAGACGGCCCGAAACCGAGACCACGATCGAGATCGGCCTCGAGGCCAAGTCTGGAGATTCCATCTCTGTAAGTAACTAAAGATCACATTGTGAATTGCTTTCTCAGCCTTTTTATTTGACATTTTATTAAAGGAGCACTTGAGGAAAACCAGGGTGGTAGGGGTTCCTGAACATTTACAATGCACAGAAACCATGAGTTTTGCTACTGTGATTAATTTAGAGTGTCCATTATTTTTCTCCCCAAATTAAAATGTCTCGATGTATTTTTTCACCGCTGCAACTACCCACTTCTGCATCGGGGACCTGGGCATTCTCTAATCCCACCACTAAACCAATTGCCTCTTTACACCCAGAAGCCTGATAGTGAATATTTGTGAGCTGCTTGAGCCGGGCACCTGGCACCTGGCCAGTAGGGTCTGGTGTAGCCCGATGAGGAAAATCGGTCCCTGCTGATACTGTCTTCATAGCCCGCCAGTGAAACGCTTACTGTGGAATCCCTAGTGAAAATCAGTAACGTGTTATGCCATGAAGCAAACCTGCACCCCCCTGCACATCACACGGTCATGCCTTTACTAGATAACACATTCGGGGACTGTGATCTGTGAATATGTCAATGTTAAAGGACATTATCTAGTTTGTTGCAAATTTGTCTGAGACACAGTACAATTGTACAGCTTGTTTGCTGGGATCATCACCAGCTGGGTAAATGTATAGCAGCTAAATTATATGAACTAGACCTTAATCCAAGACTACCATGTTGAAGGGTAACATTCACAAGGAGGTGTTGTGTGTTTCTGTTCTCTATAATGGAACACCTTCTTGTGATGGATGATCACTATGTTAAGCAGGTAAGGAAATAATGCATGGGACATCTCGGCAACAGTGTCGTAAATGAACCAGTTCCCCAAACTTTTGGCTCCTCCAAAAGACATTGCTGTATGTGTTGGCCATATTGACTTGTTTTAACAACACAGGCAGATACATTTTTCTAAGTAATTGCATTAAGACTGCAGCCTCTTTTTAAAGGCATGTGAGCAGAGTTAATTGATTGTCAATTGTTCAATTCACCCCTGGCCACCTGCTACACATTCATGTTAAATTAAGCAAGCAGGGAGATCTAACCTCCCAGCCCTGCCGTCCAATTAAACAATTGAAACACATTATTATTTACAAACCAAATAAAAAACATATTTTATTTAGAAACCCAAAGCAAAACATACTATCTATGGGGGCAGGCCTCAGGCTTGCCACGGGAGGTAACATAATCGTTTAACTGGCCTGTCCCTTAACATAATAGCAGCACTGACAGTCTCCTGAGTGTTCCTGGAATGAAAAACTGCAGAAATCGACCTCTGGAAAGTGCCATTTCCTGGGTCATTAGAGGAAAAACAGCCCATAGAAGGATATTATCACCTCCATACTAGACAGTAGGTATGGTGTTCTTTTCTGTGTATGCCTCACCAGACTTTCTCCAAACGTAACGACTATCAGCGTGACCAAATAGCTCGATTTTTGTTTCTGCACTCCACAAAATCTTTGACCAGAACTCATCTCCATCATTCAAATGCCATTTTGCAAACTTTGAGCGATTGTCCTTGTGACGTTTTCCTAAGAGTGGATTTTTCCTTGGCCAGTGACCATTGAGGCCTTCACCATGCAATCCTCGACCTGTGGTTGACATGGAAACCCCAGTCCCTCTTGCAGCCAATTCACTTTGAATATCTTTGGCAGTCAGTCTCAGATTGTTATTAACCTTCCTCACAATTCTTCTGCTTGTTCTTGCTCAAAGAACTGAGGGAGTGTTGTGACAGGACCATGAGTCTTCTACTTCTTGATAATAGAAAAAATACTTGAAATTGGAATACTCAAATGCTTGGAAATCTTCTTGTACCTTCTCCAGCATTATGACAATAAATAATTTTCTGCCTAAGGTCTTCAGATAGCTCTTTACTTTTCCCATGTTGACTTATTGGTAATGAAAGCAGTCATCCTAAGCCTAACCCTTTTATACACTCTAAGAATGTTCAACTACAATCCAGCATGTTCTAGACTTTTATAGAATTAGGTTCTGCATTACCATATTGAAATTTTTAGCACTTTGTAGACAATGATATCACAGCATCAAAGGGTATGAATACTTTGAATTAACATTTTGGGAGTTTTGCAAAAAAATTCTGAAATAAATGTTATTTATTTGTTAGATAATGTTAGATATTTATTTGTTGTAACTTTTGTTACTTTTTTTTCTCATCTACAAAAGCAAAACTTTTGCTTGTATATATATACTATATATATATATATATATATATATATATATATATATATATATATATATATATATATGTATGTATGTACAGTGCCTATAGAAAGTCTACTCCCCCTTGAACTTTTTTCACATTTTGTTGTGTCAGTGCCTCAGAGTTTCATGCATTTAAATGAGGATTTTTTCTCACTTATCTACACATCTTACTCCACACTGTTAAGGGGAAAAAAGTTTTTACTGAGAAAAAAAATTATATATTAAAAATACAAAACTGAAAGATCATAATTGGATAAGTCTCCACCCCCCCGAATTAATACTTGGTAGAAGCACCTTTGGCAGCAATTACAGCTGTGAGTCTGTAGGGATAGGTCTGTACCAACTTTGCACACCTAGATTTGGCAACATTTGACCATTACAAAACTGTTAGTTCCTGGGGGAGCGTTGATGGACAGCAATCTTCAAGTCATGCCACAAATTTTCGATTGGATTTAGGTCGGGGCTCTGACCTGGCCACTCAAGGACATTTACTTTTTTGTTCCTTAGCCACTCCAGTGTAGCTTTGGCTGTGTGCTTTGGGTCAGTGTCATGTTGAAAGGTGAACTTCCATCCCAGTTTCAGCTTTCTTGTAGAGGGCAGCAGGTTTTCCTCAAGGACCTCTGTACTTTGCTCCATTCATTTTCTCTTCTATCCTGACAAGTGCCCCTGTCCCTGCCAATGACAAACATCCCCATAACATGATGCTGCCACCACCATGCTTCACAGTAGGGATGGTGTTCTTTAGGTGATGCGCCGTATTGGGTTTTGCTCCAAACACAACTTTTTGCATTTAGGCCAAAATGTTCCATTTTAGTTTCGTCAGACCACAAAACCTTTTGCCACATGGCTACATAATCTCCTGAGTGTTTTTTTGCATACTTCAAACAGGATTCAAGGTGGGCTTTCTTGAGTAATGGTCATAAAGTCTTGGTCATAAAAGCCTGTAGCTTTTGCAAAGTTGTCATTGGCTTCTTGGTAGCCTCTCTGATCAGTCTCCTTCTTGCTCTGTCATCCAGCTTGGAGGGACGGCCTGATCTAGGCAGGGTCTTGGTGGTGCCATTTGAAGGTTACACCTGAGCTAATTTAGGATTACTATTACAAGGGGGATGGAAACTTATCCAACCAAGCTATTTCAGTTTTTATTTTTAATTAATTTTCTACAAATTTCTAGAATATTTTTTTCACTTTTAAGTTGTGGGATAGGATGTGTAGATAAATGAAAAAAAAAAATATTTTAATGCATTTTAATTTCAAGCTATAAGGCAACAAAAGGTGAACATTTTGAAAGGTGATGTAGACTTTCTATAGGCACTGTATATATGAAACTACTTCTTCAGTTGGGATGAAACTTGGTATTAACGTTATTTAAACTTAAGGGTTTACATGTGTCTTGAACACAATAAGTTATTCCACATACTGTAACTCATTGATTTTAATATACTTGACCATGATACATATCATTTGAATGATGTCAAGGTCTTAAATGCGAATGATCTAATGTTTACTAACTACCCATTGCCATTTCTTATTTTAAACCATCCTGTTCAAATTGTTAATATATGTCATCAACTCTTTTATCATACTAATAGCGCTAATTTCTAATTTACCGCCCTAGCAGGGTTTGTGTATTACTGCGATTTATCAGAAAATAAAAAAGTTAATAGCACACATTACAGCATTTTGCCAGTTTTTGGCACACTTGACATTTGATTGACACCTCATTTAAAGTGTGAGCATTTACCAAAACTTATCCTTTGGCAGCTTTAAGTGACATATTGGGGTCTATTTTACTGATCTTATCTGCAGCAGATCCAAATACTGCCACTCTTTGTATTAACCCAGATGGGGAGTTTCTCCCAGGTGTGATTTGCTCTACTGATAGAAGCTGAGATGAATTATCTCCCTTGTCCTGTTTCTGCTTGACTTCATCATTGCACATATTTTCCTGCTAATCACATGGTGAAATGTGCAGGTATATGTGTAGTTTATAGTGTAATTATAAAAGACTTTGGAAAGTTTTAAATTAAGGTTTTAAAATAAAGTGTAACCTTTAGAAAAGGCACAAGTAATCCCTTTAACCCCATTGTAAATTAGATGTATGTTCTTATGTTCGGATAGATATTTTTAATAAGAGAAAAGAGTAACAAAATAAAACCTCAGAAATGGACAGAACAATCCCAAACTAAGTAAAGTAGAAACTCATTAAGTTGGAGTGAAAGTTAAAAAAAAACTTAGTTCTATTAACTCCAAAGCTGGGAAACTTCAAAAAGGGGCTTCTAATTGTTACCAGATGTCTCATTTGGTGCTTAAAAGTACATTTACTTTCCAGCTCCACTTTCTTAGAACAAACTGCCTCGAGGGATTCATACTGCACTAATCCTGGCAATCATCAATAAACAGATTGCTGCTCATAATAAACCACAGGTCTCTTGTATTTAACTTTCAGACTTGTAAGCTTTCTCTTGCTGCAAGATGGATACTTAACTTGTCGCTGCAGGTTACTGTCTGCAGCCGACACCAGCAAGACACTTGCTCATTCAAGTGAGTTATTAGTGTTTGTGAAATACATTTTTACATAAAACAAAACAAACAAAAAAAAAGAAATAAGCTTGCATATTTTAGAATAAATTGACAATTTGTTGCCTTTTTACTGTCTACAGTGTACTTTAAATGTAAAAGATATGCTTCGACGGGAAATATGTGACATATTGTGGTCTATTTTAATAATCTAAATGGACCTCAATGCTACAATTCTTTAACTCTCTGGTAAGGTAACTGGGGTTATTGCTCCATACAATAAAAAAAAAAAAAAAAAAACTGAGAAAAATAGATTTAAATTTAAGGGTAGTATAAATATTTGTCATTGTTAAGCTCTCTGAAATAGACCCCATTATCTGTTAAGCAAAATGGAAATTTAAAAAAGGATGGTGTAAGTTATCTGGTCAATTTTACACTTTAGGCTTCATATGTATTTGTTAACACGATTAACAGGAATCTTGATATATTTTAATGCACATCAATCAGTGTGTATTGCGAGTTAGCAGGGCTGGTTAAGATATCATTTTGCTAAAATGGTGTCTGGTTATGACAGCCTCAGCACTTCAATGGTTCTACATCCAATCATGTCTGTTCAGTACGTGCTTTGCAATTCATTCATGACGGAAGGTTTTGACAAATGACTAGCCATTGAAATTAAGCAATTTCCTTCCATAAAAGGACTGCATGGAAAATAATACATTCTACCCTTCTATTGCTAATTGTTTAGTGGGTGACACTTTACATTCTGTAAGACTTTTTCCATGTTTTTTTCCATAAACAGGGTCATAGATGCCAAGTTTATTTAAGCGTGTAACACAAACAATAAAATAAACCACACATACTTCAATTAAAAGTTAACCCATTGTAAACCACGTCTGGTCTTGTACCCTTTATTTAGACCTATAACAACTAATATAACTCCAGTTCACCTCTACCATGCAAGTCTTTTACAAATATCACATTTAGTTAGTTTGCAGTAAAGTAAACCTGTGAGCTAGAGGTTCCACTTCATTCTTTTTTTTGTATAGGAAACATAACGGCACACAAGCAATTCCACTCCTTCCAGTCAATGTAGCATTAAAATCTTACACAGTCCTCCAAAGACTGAGAGCTCAAATTCAGTCCACTTGATAAGTTCCTATTTACTCTTTAACAACCCAGCTTTTATCTGTTTCTTTCTTAATTGTTTACCTACTGTACTTCCACCCATTAGTAAATTACTTTACAGAGGCACCTTTGTTTCTGTTTTTACTGTCATCTACTAATCATTGCATTTAAGTATTTACAAAAATAAAACATTTAGGCCTATCCACATCGATTATAAACTTGAAATCAAACCATAGTTTTACTACAAAATATAGAACAATCATAATATGTAACATCTAGAGTGTTTACCTAACATTGACTAACATTAACTTAATTTTTCAATGCTGAAAGTGGCTTGCCTAGAAGATAATCACTAGATGAATTGATTTACCACTGCGTTGAGATCAATCTCCTAAGAAAGGTGTTTGTGACCATGTAACAAGGTTACATGGCTCGGTCTGGATTGCCCCATGGTTGATCGAAGGTAGGTCTTAATCCTATCAAGGGTAGAGAATGATCTTTCCGATGTGCAAGAGGATCGTAAGTGCAATCTTTATCAGTTTGACAAGCTTCGGTAGTAGTAGTCGCAAATGATCACCTTGCTAACACTTCAGGAGTTTTACTGCACCCTCAAATGTTGACAGGTTAACACCATGTTCTTTTGCAGTTAATAGGCATATCATGATGTGGTTGCAGTAGATCTGTGTCAAAGTCAGCCTTATAGAACTGCAATGTGATAGCTGTCACATCCCCCAGTGACAAACTTTTCAATGCTTGTCATGTATTCCCAAACAGCAGACTTGAACCTGTTATACAGTGCAGCTGTAATACAGTCTATAACACTGTGGTAACTATGCTGGCAGAATTCCTCTGGAGACTGAAATGAATGTGAGACAGATCCATCATCAAACCGGCGAGGAACCTTTCTACGTCTTGCAAGAGTGGGGCTTTCCAAATCCAACAATTCTGCCTAAAGAGTTGTTTTTGTCCAGAACTGATTAAATCTGTTGTGGAGTTCACTTTTACTACCTTAGGGTGAATTAATAGTGAATTATGTTTAATGAAACTACAAGTTAATCCTCTGCAAGGCAGTATTGAGTAAAAGCAACTGGAGAGTGAAGTAAATGCCAAACTAGTGGAGATGTACAGCGAATCCATTTGCTTTCCCTCCAGCATCACTTTTATCATGACTTGATAGATCTTCAAGAAACCTTATTAATTAATTATAGGTGGAGTGCACTGACTGCAGTGAAGATGCTCTGTGTGTCCTCTTTGTCTTGCTCCCCTATCTGCAATGTTTCAAATTAAGCAAGTTGTTTTGGAGAATTCTTGTCAAAGCTAATCGGGTCACAAATTATGTCAAAAAATGTTGACAAATGTCAACGCTTTGTAGCATATCTTGCACCACCAAGTTCAGACTGTGTGCTAAACAGTGCACATATAAACCCAAGGCTTCTTTTCAGGTACCAGTCCCTGTAACCCCCTTCACTTTCCAGCAACATTTGCTGCTCCATCATAGCACTGTCTTGACATTTTTCGATTGGAAGATTGAATCGGAGAAGTACATCTTTAAGCATGACAAAAAGAGCATCAGCTGTAGTTGCAGATGTGTAAAAGCTAAAGAAAAGCTCCTCCACTTCAAGAGTCTCTAACTATTCGAAAACAAAATGACACCTGCTCCCTGACAGTAATGTCTGCAGTCTCATCTACAACAAATGCATAAAATCCAGCTTCATGTATCTTCTTTGTTAATGTGCAAAGGATATCATCTGCCATAAATGAAAGCACTTCATTTGTAATGTCATGAGAAAACCATCTGTATTCTGAATGATTCAACCAGGATTTGAATGCTGGGATGTCTTCTGTGCGTAGATTTAAAAGTTATGTCAAATTGGACTGTTCATCCACTTTTCCTTGTATTGCAAGACCCAGACAAGCCAGATACCTTAGTGATGACAGAATTTTCAATAGAACGCATCTGTCTTCTTTCATTTGTTTTAGTTTGCCTTGTGAACAGGCTGCAGCTACATTAACCCCTCCTTTAATGGCTGCTATTGCACCAAGGGAGGCTCGACGCAAACTTGATTTTTCGTGACTAGCAAACCTTTGTAAAGCATTTTTTCAATTTCTGTACCCTTCTCGAACAAAGGCTGTGTTGGAAGTGGGACTTTCATTTTATCAGCTGAACAACAAACTTCGCAAAAAACTTTGTTGTTTTTCTCTGAACATTGCTCTGTGCCCACCAGCAGTCGATCCCACTCTCAATCTGCACAATTCAATTTTCAACAACATACATTTCTCATTTAATCTATCGCTGATTTCATCAAATCCATAAACACCCATCTTGATGTCCTTGAAATCTGAACTAGCACAAGACCATCACCAGCCGCAATTACCTCTTTCATTTCAGCTCCAGCTTCAGCATCTGTGCTAGTTCCTCCTGCTTCTGTCCGCACCGTCAATGTTCTGGAATACAACCTTGTCTCAGCAGTTGCTTTGGGTTCCCATGCAATGACTTCTCTACAACACCATTCTCTATCTCCTCACATCAGACACCAAAATTATCAAAGGTAAAGATGTCAATTTAGTTTCTATTCGAATAGCAACATCAGAGTTTTAGATCATCATGCTGTCGACTGTGGGAATGTCTCAGTAACCCCCAAGTCCAGCGATCCTCACCTTCTAAAGAGCCTCATCCTTGCATAAGGTGTGCTTGCTTTTTCAGTCTACCGAGATGTTCTATGCTCTGCTTATCATCATCGCCATCAGGAGCTTGATCAATATTTATTTTATATTGTGGAGTTATCAGTCAGATATGGAGGCACAATGTTTTATGTTAGCATAAATCCTTTTCTGCTAAAGCAATGTCAATTCTCGCTGCCTAATTCAAGCCAAGGTGAATAAAGGCTTTATGGTTAGTCCATTCCCAGTACCTCCTTTCACGTCTTACCATATCAATCCCATAGGCATCACCACTGACAAAGTTTCAGGCAAGAAGCGATTAATTATTGCTCTTTTAGCACCTTCTGGATCTTTTACTAGCAGCAGCAACTCTCTCATTTCTCATGACAAATTTTCTCTATTGCAACTTCTCTTTGCTCATGATCAATTTTCTCGTATTCCCATTATAACAAGTTCACAAACGCCATTAAATTCATCAGGAAGGTGGACGCTTCGCTAGGGAATACACGGGGGGGGGGGGCAGAGTTGTGGGCGAAGGGGGGGGGGGGGGGGGGGGGGGTGGGGGAAGGCACCCCATAAGTAGATCTTACTAGTATCAGGAACTGATATTAGTTTTCCTTGTTGCTGGAACTGATTTTTGATTAAAGTATAACCTCCCAGTGTGTGTCGAGTCGCGAGCGCTTCTCATCATAGAACACGTTGTGCAATAATTAATAGTTTTGCCACTATACTATTCTGTACATTCTTAACTAAACATTGACCTGGGTACACGGCCTATACTCTAAGTTACTCTAGACATTGTGCTATTGGAGTCTATTAATAAATTGCCTATTTATTCAAAGTCTATAAAAAAAAAAAAAAAAAATGAAACTGCTTAATATAAATATTAAATATTTTTAAAAGAAATGAATGTTTTGATTCTATGAATGTGTCTGCATAGCCTTTTCTATTCAAAACATTAGGCCTTGCTTCTGACACGCTCAGGACTACTGATAACTATATGCGACTTGGTGACTTTTTTTCTTTTTAAAAAATTGAATTCAAGGCTTGATATCAACTGAATTCACGGAAAGGGAACTTGATTAGATGAAACAAGCTGTTTGTATCACAGTTCAAGCGTAAACTCGCTCACTCGCTTACTTTTCAATGACTCTTTCCTGATTTCTAACACACAACCACTTGACACAGCAGTGAGAAGATGCAGAGCAATGGAATGAGTAAAGGCAGCACGCATTTAACATATTGTATTTGGAATTGCAAGCAGATATGCTGTTACTTTTAGAACAAATCTTGAAAATATTTTTTTTTTTAAAATGACACTTCCACCAGTTGCTGGTTCCTTGTTTTTGTAACATTACAGTCTTCCTTTAACAAAAAATGGTTTAAAATGTACTTTTGAATAAAGCCTGTGATAAATTGGATCCAGTATATCACAGTATGAGTCAGCGAGGTTGATTGTTTGGAAGCTTGGCTACTGCTGTTAAAAGATGGCATATCATTCCTTTTACATTTTTGAGGTCATACAATACTACCAAGAAGAGAGAAACGTTAGATCACAGCTTCCCTTTGTGATTTAGAATGCGGCGATGAAACCAGGATGTTCAATGGTGTAACGCTATCCAGATGTGTAAATGACTGATGCACTGACGGCTTACTTTTCCTTATGAAGTGCAGGCAGCTTCAGGTGATGTATCATACTGTGACAACTGTTGCCATGGAAACTGTGTAGAACAGGATTTTTTTTTTAATTTTTACATAGTAATGTTGCTCTGTGGCAGACATGGCGCAAGACAACCGTAGGTATTGATTACAAAATTATTTTACTTGCCTACTAATTTCACTGGGTCTTAATGATTTTTATAAATAGAGTGCACATATTTCAAATATCTTGGAAGCTCACTCCTGTTGCATTACTGCACCCACATGCCCATTTTACATATATCCCCTCAAACTTGACTAATATATTAGTTACTTTAACACAATTGTGTCAGCAACACAAATGCCTAGAACTAGTATTATCTGTACATATCTGTCAAGTCTTGATCGGGACCCTCCTGTTTTCAAGACCAATCTCCTTGCCTGGGACCCGTTTAATCTAGGGATTTCCTGCTTTGTATGCTAGGCTAAGTATATTATTTTTCTCTTATTTATTTAAAACATATAACAACCAAAAACGCATCTTGATTTATTGGCACGCTTAGGTTTTATAAATTTGGAATTATGTATCATTGTTTTTGTCCAGCCAAAAATAAAATATGTCTGTTTGTGCTTTGCTGCGTTTTTTGCTACCGTGTGTAAAAGTTGTTTATTATTATTATTATTATTATTATTATAAATATAAAAGATTATTATAATATATTATTATAAATTATTATATTACATACACCTAATTATTCTTATCTTATTTCCATGTGATTTTGTGTGTGTGTGTGTGTGTGTCTATAAAAATAAAATATACATTTTTATTTTTACTTTTTGGATGGAAACATAGCTAATGACAGTTTCCATAACAAATTCAGACCTCGCAAGCAGCCGCCGTCATTCAGTTTGCCTACATCAATTTTGAAATTGATGAACATCATAATAAATGGACGGCAAAGTGCGAGCATTGTAACACAAAGGTAACAGAAGTGCAGGGAGCTTCTTTTTCAAGGTAAGCCTTTTTTTTTTACTTGTGTATAGCTGTTCTGTCTAGCGAAACCGTTTACAGTTAACGACAGGCTCGTTGTTTTATGAATAAACATCAGTTATTATTACAACCCATGGTACTTTTATTTGCATACATGTTGGGTTCCAGTGTTTAGTTTCTAGATCACATACACAAGGTGTAAGAAAAAAAAAAAAAAAAAAAAAACCGAGATTGGCACATCTTTTTACTATTACAGGCTACCATCACACTTTATATATTACAAAGGAGCTACCATCACACTTTATATATGGAGCCCTGGAGATTCGGCCAACTTTTTTATTTTTTTTTTCAACACGTCTCCAATGGTGAATCAACTTTTTTCTCCTGGACTTCATAACTTTACATCTCAATGGTGAATTTTAGAAGCGCATATGCATATATGTGCAATACAAAATGAGAAGAATTGTGAGGCCTATGAGTCATTGAATATTACTTAAGTTTCTATGTCGATTGCAAGTAGATGAAAACCAACCATTTACATATATATATATATATATATATATATATATATATATATATATATATATATATATATATAGCATGTTTGGAACATACTTTTAAGTTTGTAGCCAAAAAAAATTAATTGCTGTAATAAAATGTTAATTGTGAAGGTCATTAATGTTAATGTCTCAAATGGTTTTACTGACATGAGAATGATCTGTAAATATGGGACCACATTTGCTAAGATAATTCCATATTAATTTTTTGTTTTCTAGGCATTTAAAGTGAAAACATCCTTCTATTCATGCTGAGTATGGGAAGTTCCCGAAGCCAAGTGCAGCTTCCCTTCTAGCTCACAGCCACCTGTTGCAGTAAATGTTTTACACACTTTTTCAGGGTGTTTATTCCTAAGTGAATTGATTGGAACTGGAAAAAGTCAATAGAACACATTTTTCAGTTGTCACATTTGTTGTGTTTATTTTGTTTATTAAAAGAAAAATAGTTTTCAAAAAGGAAATAATTATTAACATTGTTGTGGGTCTCCTTCTAGCAAAAATGTATTTATTTTATAAGGTTGGTCACAACAAAAATATATTGGTCTCGGTACATTTGGTCTTGGTCTCGGTATATTTGGTCTTGACTACATCACTGCTGAAATGTTATTCTTCCATAATTACACAGACTCCATCATGAAATAATTAGTAATACTAAAATTGTATTTATACCTTTGATAAAGTTTGCACTTATCCATGTTGTATGTGTGTCCTTAATTCTCTCTGTATTCCACTTAGATTTAATAATCTTCTTACAATGATGGCAGCACAGTAACAGAATGCTGCCTTCTTTTCTGTTTCAAAATGCTTAAGAATACACCATTCAGCTTCCTGGGGCATAATAAGCCATCCTGAAAAGTACAGGTTTTGACTGGTTATCTTACTTACTGGTTAGAATAAACTACACCAAGTCAAGTTAAATGTTTCAGATGTATCTGGAACATTTTTTAGCACTGGAAAAGTGACACGGAAAGTGTGATTCTTCCAACTCTTTGCAGCTGAACTGTTGCTTGGCTTAGTTAACCTATGTACGCACATACAGAGAGTCCTCAGAAACCCAGAATAATCACACTTTAACTGGAAGGTTAAAAATGTTTGTTTAAAAATGGTTCAATCAAATGCAATCTGAAATGCTTATAGAAGGCTAGGTGTGGATGATAAGTGTTGGTGGTTGTTTGGTGCAAAATCAAGGAAGTTTCTTTTTTTTTTTTAAATAGGACCGCTTTGAACTGCACTACAGTTTGTTGGAAATGATTAATACGCTTCAACGTTTCCTTAAACCCTAAGAAGCAAGACCGCTGAATGTGTTTGTTTTTGTATTACCAGTAACCCATTAAACAACAATAACACAGCTCTATGATCAACCCAGGCCCACTTAACTAAAACACTGTGATGTGTTGACAAAGAACTGCTACTGTGTGTATAAGAAATAGAGGACAGAATTGTATTTAAGCCCTAATATTTAAGAATTTAGATACTGTATGATGCTGTGTAAATGAGACTACAAACTGTAAAGCCGCACAATTCTCACAGCTTCACAGTGCCTTAGTTTTAGGTTGAATCTACCCTTGTGTGTAATTATTCAATCTAACAGTGAACTGTTGTCAGAACTACCTTGTTGACAATTGTTACAGCAATCTGAGCTGTAAATCTGCTCTGCTCTGACTATAGTAATTATAGGAGTTATCCAATCTGTTATATGTATCATGTGAGCTATAGGTCCTTGGTTGATTTTTTTACTTGATGTAAGAAAAGATTGAAGTAACTATTACATTAGTCACACTACTCTAATATTAATGCAATCATCGTGGTTTGAAGCCAGAGTTATGTGAAAGATGTTTCTTTGCACGTTTACACACACACACACATATATATATATATATATATATATATATATATATATATATATATATATAGACACACACACACACACACACACACACACACACATACAATATATATATATATATATATATATATGTATGTGTGTGACTGGCATTGTCATAAGCACTTTTTAAAATGTGTTGTCTAAAGTGCTAAATGATTCAGCAATCAAACTTCTCTTCTTCCTTTGCCCTCAGTCATCGTGAACAGTTCACGGGGCAGAAACCAGGGCTGTGAGAGGAAAGGAGTGTTTTGCAACTTAGGATTCGAGGCTCAGCCTCTAGAGCAGGAGAGAGAGAGAGACGGGGAGACGGGCCGGACTCCAATCGAGAGAGCCTTCTCTATGGAGTCGAGGCTGGCCCTAACGGCCTCCGGGCCCCTGAAATACAGTCCTCTGACTTCTCAGAGTAGTTGTAGGCTTGGCCTTGCGACTGGGTCCCAGTTAGCGACCAGGATCATCCCTCAGAGTTTGGAACAGCTCATACGAAGCCTTGACGTAAGGAAGAAAGAATCAAAAAGAACACAAATAATTGTTAGTTATGAGACTCGAGCACTAAGATTAAGAGGGCTATGTCCCAGGAGGATAAAGGAGAAAGTAAGACAGAGCCTTCTTTCATGAGGCAAGATAAAGCACATGAGCTGTGAAAGAATAATGTGGCCGGTGGTCCCTTCTGACCACAGGAAGAACCTACAGAGTTACTGGAACTCCAGGTCGGGGAAGTGAGACTCACTATACCCCAGAAGGGACCGACACAGAGGCACGCGGAATTTGAAAAAGTGAGGAGGAGGAGGGAAGAAGCAAAATGCAAGAGCGAGCTGAGTTATGACTAATTAAGTAAGGAGTCAGTAATGACAGACAGGTGAAATTAATCAATGATGACAGACAGGTGAAATTAGTCAATGATGACAGGCAGGTGAAATTAGTCAATGATAACAGGCAGGTGAAATTAGGAAATAGCGAAGCCCTAGTTAACGCCCCACGAATTTTCACAAGTTAACATTAATACTAATAGAAAAAAGGTAAATCATCATGTGGACAAATTGTCTTCATTAGTCAGTACTGGCTTGGTTTACATGCAAAAATAAAAAGAAGTCTCACCTTTTTGTCACACCATTTTGGCAATACCTTTCCGGCAATTTGGGTTAGTTTTCTTTCAGAGAGAGAAACTCTCCTTCAAAATTCAAACAACCTAATTATTACGTGACTTAAGACTAATATAACATGCATTGGCTCTTATCTTACTGCTAAGGGAATGAAAAGTCTAAACTTAAAGCAACCAGCTATCCAATCACCAAATAGGAAAATAACAAAAGGTGAAAAGTATAAAAATATTTTCAAAGAACTTTATTATTTATTTATGCATGTATTTTATTTACAATGGTCAGCTTTTTTATTTTTTATTTATTTGTAGTATGCTTCAATACTTTTTATAGCTGCTTTAAAAACAGCAAAATTATAAAGCTTTATCATTTTAAGGGCCGTCTGCAAGGGGTAGTAATTTAAAACATTTAATAAACTGTGCAGCATATTTGCAAATGGCACCCAAGAGGGAAAGAGGCAGAAGTGGGAGTTGTTTCAGTTACATTAAGTTAAGTAGTCCTACTCTAATTTAGTAGTTCTTAAAATCTTGACAGGTTCTTGAGAAACTGAGGGAACATTTTCATACTGCATATTTTTAAAACAACTATTAAAGAAAGTGAAAGACACAGAAACATACAACTAGGACTGTATTTAGGGAATGTTCTGTTAAGGACTCTTTTTTTGTAATCCCCCTTTGATTAATTAAATCAACTGTAAACCTAAGAGACTGTGAATAGGACACTCATAAATAGATCATACTTTTTAGTCTTGGTCTATAGAAAGGCCTGTTTTTTGTGCTTCTCAGGGATGCAGGCACAACATTTTAGCAAAAGTCAGACACTCGTTATTTTGCAGAAATAGGAATGGGTCCTAGAAGGGATTAAAGCACAAGAAGGTTAAAGTAATGTAATTTCACAGAAACTCGAAGGAAAGCAGGCATCCATAACCAATATCCTGCCTCCTGTGTTTTAGAAGCTCTAACTATCAGACAACAGTATCTCCTAGATTTAAAGGTTGGTACAGTGAATTTACACCACTCAAATAAATCCTCTAAACCTAAGGTAATGGAAACACATTGACCAAATAAATAAATTTCTTAGCAGACTAAAAACACTTCCATTGTGTGTTTATTTATTTTTGAAAGGGAAAGTTGTATATGATGTAATTGTACTATAAATTAGGAAAGTGCATGGAGGGTAAGCAGAGCTTGCAATTATATTCTGGCAAACCTATTTGTATCTGAAATGCCTGTCTGTTTATACAATCGTTTAAATGTGTTTCATATTGTGCTGAAATAAAATATTTGCTGGTACTGTACTAATGTTTATCAAGGTCTTTATAATTAAGTGAAATTTACATTGAATTTGTGTAATAACTATTCTGGGGGACAAATGCTAAAATCAGGAGTTACATGTTGATTTAAGAAGATTTTAATAGTAGACACAATTGCAGAATATATGATGTTTTGTGAATGTAACACACTGTTACTTACAGTAGATACCGCATCTCGGTAGCACGTGCAATGTAGCGCTTTAGCCTTGTAGTGTAGCTGCATTTTATAGATTCAGATTCGATTTATAGAACTATCAGTTAGCAGGTCTACACACATTAGATAACATTAACAGTGATGCAAAACTTACAGAATGAATTTACAAAACTTATGATATCTTGGGTTTTTTTGCTGTGTTTTTTTTTTTTATTTTTGCAGTACAATTTGTGCTTAATCTAACTGATTTATTGTTAATGTACAAGATGATATTTGTTTATATGTAAACAGCAAATGATAACATTACTAGTATTAATAATAATGAAACGTTAATTACGTTTGAGAGATTAACATAATCACTGTCTGTGCACCGAACGTTCTGTTCTATAAAGAAAGATACTATCATATGTTTCTGACAGGGTTTTTTTTTATTTCTTTTTTTATGTCGCTTCAGTTTTAATTAAGACTTTCAGGAGACAGTTCAATCAACCCCACCTCCAGCAATACGCTAGGACTCGTGGATATTGAAATTCTATATCGAAAAAAAAAAGAACATTCACGCCATAACCTTCAATCACCTCGCAAATGTGGCTACTGACTGATGTTGATGAGACACAACTTAGAACTTTGTAATTGGTCGCATACTGCTTTATGAAGCTGGTCAATTGAGAATCCACGGTCTTTTCTGTGCATTCATCCCCGTCTTTTCTAAGACAATTGTGATCAATTAGAAAACAGCCACGTGCTCTAATTAGGTTCTTTGACGGGAGAAGAATAGGGTTAAGGATCCCACTAGATCCCAAACTATTTAACCTTCAGCATTTATTCACCTCAATCACTTGGCACACGACTTTGACAGAGTACGATTTGAAGACGCTAACTGAAGCCTGTCTGAAATTTAAAACTCAAATAAATAATCGCTTTTCAAACAGGTTAATATTAAGATAATTGACAGATTAACCAACGAACGTTTTATCTTATTTCTTAAGCTTGTTTTTTTTTTTGTTTTTTTTTGTTTGTTTTGTTTTGTTTTTGTTTTATTTAGTAAAACATCCTTATACATTATATTAGAATAAAATGGAAGATATGTTTTTCGACCAAGACCCTACATCAGACTTTGCCTTTTGGGGGCAAATGGAGCCAAACTTCCAGTTCCAGCCTCAGTTAGACAATAAACTCTTGGACTGCCACTCTTTGACCGGACAGTTGTCCCCATGGTCATCCTTTGCGTGCCAGTTTGTGTTCCCCGACGCCCAGCTTACTTTTACTGATCTAGATTCTCAACCCCTGCAGTTAGAAGGTGCTGAACTGGACAGTTCCTTAGCGGCGAACGAGGCTCACGAGTTCAACAAAATACAACGTAGACTGGTACCGAACCATCCCTACAAGGTCCAGCGACACGCCGCCAACATCAGGGAAAGGAAACGAATGCTGAGCATTAATTCTGCTTTCGAGGAGCTCCGGTCCTATGTGCCTACATTTCCCTATGAGAAGCGACTTTCCAAGATTGACACTTTGAGACTGGCTATTGCTTATATTGCACTGCTTAGGGAAATCTTGCTATCGGGTTGTGACCCGAAGTCCTACGTGGACCAATGCATGAAAAACGGTTATAAAAACCAGACCAACGCAATCTGGAATACAAGTGGTAAGCCGCTTTTTAAATCTATGTAAACCCTAAAAATATAATATCCATTCATTTTAAAAATTAACCAAATTGTGTGGAAAAAGTACTTTATTATTATTATTATTATTATTATTATTATTATTATTATTATTATTATTATTATTATTATTGCAGTTATGTTGTACTTGGTTGTACCTTTAAGTGACATCATATTATTTCAATGCAGACATTCCTAACATTAACTCTTCATTAGTATATAATATATGTCTTAGTTGCTTAGTTTTCAGATATTTGTTCTGTGTGGTTATTGATAGGTACAGATTTTGGTTTGGTGAATCAGTATAAATGAATTGGTTTAATACTCAAATGCATACATACATACATACAAAAGTCGTGTCTTGGTCAGGTCTGAATTTTATGGCATGTAACTAAACACACAAAATATAGATGCGATTTATTTAGGTTAGGGGGTATTGGATGCCATTCAATATTTATTTTAATTAAATTGTCATACTCGTTTATTCCATATCAAAACTCCAGCTAAGATGTTAATTGTAATTTCTGAGTTTATATGGAAAGACCCGAGTTAAAAGTTTGCCGATAATATTGTTGACATTTAAGTATTTGTACACTTTTTTTATTGAAAGGGTACGTGTTTATTTTGAAAGAAACTAATACAGTGATATTGTTATAAAGTATATTGTAAAAGAGGAAAACCTATGTTCTGATCTATTTTGAGAACATGGGTATATTTAGTTATCTAAATAGTAAATATACAATAAATATGATTATAGGGCCTACACATTATAAATTCACTTGATGATTTCCCCTATGGTTTATATAAAAAATAATCTATCCTACATTTAATAAGAGCCAAACTGATTTACAAGTTATGAAGTGGTTGTATTTGGAAATCATTAAAATAGTCATGTAGTCATTGTATTATTACGCTACAATCAATAATCCTGTTTTGGTTTGAAATGACAAAGACGAAAAACAGCATGCTCTGAAAACATCACCTGAAAACTGAAGTTAACCTCATACTCTGTTCTGCATTTTCTAAAAAGGACAGCAATAAAAATGGTGAATTGATTACTGTTTTGTTTGAATGGCAATATTCTGAGCAGAGGTTATATTTAGATATCCATGTCAATAAGCAAATATATGCAATATTCCATTTTAACATTAATATGACAGATTTGCAGTATAATTTGACACCTATTATTTAAAGGGTTATAGAGTTATTGGCTGAATACTTTTTGTATTGTAGTCAAGGCTTTAGACATTTTAATTAAAAGGATGTTAATCAGCTCTTAAGAGCTACATGGAAATCAAATCAACCTTAAACAGAGTATAATACATGAATAATTTGGCCATCACAACATGTAAGTGACATTACATTGCGATCAAATAGTTCAAGCGGCAATCACGATAGGCCATTTAAACAATTAATTTTGTTCGCGTTTCTTGTGTGCTTAATAGCCCAGCTGCCGAACATTGGCTGTTGTCGACGAAAGTCCCAACAAAACCCAAGTGGTTTCAGTGGCATCAATAGTCCATTGATTTCTTTGGTTAACCAATCCCCCTTGTACTTCAGTCAGGGGTATGTTTAATGAATTAATCTGCTTCTTTAGGAAGACTTGAATTGCTCGACTTGTTAAATGCTCATTAAAATGTATTTAAATCATCCAGTTGGTCTTGTTTTTGTTTTCCTGTTTAAATGTAGATCTGACAGCACGCCTTTCTTGGGTAAAGTGGGATTAGGGGTTGAATTATGAACAGCAACGAGATGGTGAGAATCATTTTGCCGAGGGGTACACGATGACATCACTGCTTCGAACCAGCTGCTCTCTTCTCACCAGCACCAAACTGCTCTACATGCTAGTTTTATTTATTTTACATTTAAATTCATTTCTTATGTCTCTTTTTTGCATTTACTATATACTGCATTCATTTATTCTCTTTGTGCTCCTTTTACACACACATCTTATTCATTCTTAGTTCTTTTAATTGTAATGGTCGTGTTCAGTTTTATAATTCAATAGCTCACGGTTTTGCACTTCAACGATCAAATTAATGTTAAAATATTTAAATATGTCACAATATTTTGTTTTAATTGCATAGTTTGTTTAGTGTTTTTATGATGTAATACATTTCACTAATTGATCATCAGTTTACAAATCTGAATGAGTCATGTATTATGTTCGTCTTTCATGAATAAAGTTCATATTTATTATAGGCCTATTACTCGTTGTTGTTTTTAGAAGGGCTGTTAACACTATTTCGGTTTCTAGTGTACAGTGTGTGGCTGAAAATCAATGGCATTACATTTTCTAACATGTATTTATAAATAGTGCCTACATTAATTATATTTCACAAAATGTACAAACTAACATTAGATGGCATTTATACCTTCACCCATTCAAAACAGTATTAGAGGAACTCATTTTGGAAGGACATTGGGAGCACAGAACAGTAAAATATTTTTGTTTATGTTTGCTAAATACATTTTAGACACAAATGAGATGCTTTAAGGCTAAACGTGCTTAGGTATGTGCTTGTAAGCTACACGTTTACATAAATACTTCCCATTCATTACATGTGTACCTATCTAGGTATAGATAAATATAGACAATCAACTGACATTAGATTCCTTTACAATGGGTTCAATTCTCTAACCTTTGCTAAGTAAAACTTTTGAACTCATACGAACAGCCTTTTAACACAGTTCATTCATCGTGTTTTGTTTTTAATAATGTTAAACAGGTGTTTGAAAATTTGACCTATTTACCTACCAATTTGCATTTCTAAAATAGACATGTAATAGAAATAGTTTGAGAATCCCCCCCCCCCCCAAAAAAAAAAAAAAAAATCGGTGTTATGCATATTTACTGGTATAAATAGATGATTCTTTGTTTATTTAATTATTTGTAAAAAACATATCCACAACTTGTTACCAAACCAAGCGTTGACCCACAGCAAGAGAACTTGGAGTCTGAACTAAATGTTGCTCACACGAGCCAGGCTGGTTCATTAAGCCATGTGGAGTAGTCTGCAGGCGATGCAATCTAAACTTGCCTTAACAATCACTCCGCACAAGAATGTCGGTTAGTATGCAAACCTATTTAAATTGTTGGCTGAATGCTTACTATGTAAAAATAACAAAGGTAATGTTACATTAGGGCAAGATCACGATTCTGGATTCATAAGGGGGGCGATTTGAAGATGCGATATATTCTCAACGCCAATCAAGTCCAGGAAATGAGCAATGCTGCATTTTTCCATTAGATTTTGTTTGTTTAAGTAAGTCGGTTTCCAAAAATGTAATCAAGGGATTTTAAATCTGACTAAAGTTGTATACATGTTTGTTTCATTTCAAATTACTTGTAATAGTTTTAGCATCGGAAAGATAAATACTCTGTCAGAATGAATTAGATCATAACATTTTATAAGGCTTGATACCACTTGAGCTCCACAGCTGAAAATTTAGAAATACTAACGTAAACTAACATGACGTTGACTTTTCAATATCTTCCTTCTTGTGGGAAACATTTGTCATTGAATTTTAGTTTATATTCAGCATATCTCAGTTCAGCACAATTGAGGGCTTAATAAACAGCTGAGATAATGTCATGATATTTATTTTATATTTAAAAAATAACTATATATTAATATTTATTATATGAAATTAAATCATAAATACTGCGTAAAAGGTTAGATCGGAAAATTGACAGCATGATAATCTAAATAGTGTTTTGTGGTCTGTGGTTGTTTCAATGGCCCTTTTTACATCGTGCTGTTAGTTTCAGATATAACCGCCTTCATAAATGACTGATTATTCAAAGAAAGTATAGGCTATTGTATTAATTCACTATTATGGGGTTTTTAAAGTCTAGCCCATTAAATAAGTTCAGCTGGGCATGTGTAGCTTACCATAGACTTCATGTCTGATAATATTTAAGAAAGCAAGGCCTACTCTATGAAGAATAATGTGTGCCAGAATTAAATAAATAAATATTAAAATAAACAAATGTTTTTAAGTATTTTTATTTTTATTTATTGATTTTATTTATTTTGATTTTTATTTATTAATTTTTAAAAATTTGGCACACATTATCCTCCATACTACTCAGGGCCATATCCAGCCATGAAAAATCACCTTGCACTTGCATTATTTTTAATAAAAATTGAGTCTGTGTCGCTGTAGTCTGCAGTAACAGTAAAGACTTATCAACGAGATATCAGCGTGATGTAATTAATGTGGGCACACAACGAGGGTTGATATGGGTTTTTATTTGCAGCAAAGCCACGTGACAAGGCCTAAGTAAATAATGCCGAGCATTTTAACCGAGGCCCGTTCCTCGGGTGCCTCATAGCTGGCTACGGCCTTGCCTTCTGCAAATCGTCAATGCTTTAAATAATATGAACAAATTGAGTGAGACCACTGGTTTTGTTCATTGGGTAACACTTAAATAATGACCGCAAATCCACACAAGTTTCATTGGATTGCATTGGAGCAACACCTGCTTAACAAATGGTATGTTGTAATGATTTTTTTTGTCATGAAGATAGATTTAAAAAAGAAGAAGAATTAACGTGGAACACTGCAGAAACTACAGCTAGTCCTTTGGAATTCATAAGAAGGTGTGCCCATCACCTGGTAGGCCTACTTCCATTTGTTTTCATCCGTGATTTGTTTTAGAAGACTAGCAGTTTTCATGTTTTGAGTGATGAGTGGATCAATGTATTTTGTGGAGTCTACACATTTAGTAAAACAAACACAAAAAAAGCATGTGAGATTCTGGTATTAAACACAGAAATCTCAACAAGTGATACCTATAGGCAATCTTTGAGTTGCTAATTGAATTGCAATCTACAATGAAAATGTTAGTAGACGGCCCAAGTTTGATACAGGAATGATATAAAATGAAGTTTTACAGAGTGTTTCATGGATCAGCTGGATTTGTGGCATAAGAACAAAAACCTAGTTACTAAAATCAAGTGGGGTTTACTTAAACCATTTCTTGCACATTTACTTCTGTGATGAAACAATAAGATTAAGCTCAGACTTTTTCAAACTGAAAGGAACATATGCTTAGTTATTCGCCTAGGTGTTTAGATTATCGTGTGTGTGTGTGTGTGTGTGTGTGTGTGTGTGTGTGTGTGTGTGTGTGTGTGTGTGTGTGTGTGTGTGTGTGTAGTTTTAAGTTTCAGTCATAACATCGCAGCGACCTTTTTAAAGTTTTCAAGCACCTCTGCTTCCTTAGTACAAACCTCCAGCAGGTGTTCTCTCCAAGTACAGAAAAGGAACCATTACCTGTCTCCCTGCAACACTCTGCTCTAGTGGATGAAGGAAATACATGAGTAAAAAAGACATCGAGCAAATGTATATTTCTTCCAGGGGTCCTGGTTATTGATCACTCTCTGGAGCTGTATTGAGGTTAAAGGGGGGTTTAACATATGTGACATAGTTGTGACTGAAACAGAAAATGTTATACAAACTAAATCTAAATAAGAATATATCAGTTATGGTAACTGTGGTAATTCATTTATACTTGTACCAAGTTTCACTTACAGGTTCTGCACTGTCTTTGTCTACCTAATGCTCTATAGAATATGTGTCAGACAAAAACTGTTAGTCTGTACAATTTAGGCATCATGTTTAATTTGGATAATATTGGAAGTGTTTGCCTTTTAATATGAAACTTCAAGCCGGATATTAAAACTCAACCACTGACTTACATTTGAGCTAATACAGAATTACAAAGTAACCCCAGAGTTTGAACAACTATTGGATACCAGGCTGCTAATCAAAAACACCTTGGAATATAGCTGTGGCTAATTTGGACATTTGCCAATAGAATCACTTTATATTAAAACTCACACAGGGAGGTAGAATGTGCTGACTTTGCACACACAACCAAAGGGGCAATTTTCCAGGAATCTCCTTAGAAACTATTCTTAAAGCAGTGGTATGTGAAGGTGTTGAGAACATGGGATTGCAGGGATGGGGGGGGGGGCTCCTTCATGTTTGTTCATCCATTTATGTGTATGTTACGCTCATTCATCTGAATAAAGACTTATCATATTGTGATTTAGACATCTTATTGTTAATTTGTTTTCTGTACTATTCTGTAATACTGTTGATGTGTCATGGTCCTCAATTTTTTCATCATACTTACAACTGGTATGCACTGTATTTTACCGACGTACTTATTTAACATGATAGTCAATGCCAGGCTTGTAATGGTGTGATCACACACTATCTGAACAATTGGAACCCTTGTTTATACATACAGTATACATTGGAAATACACTGCTGCAAAAATGTAACATATTCATAGATGGGCATATTAAGCTTGCTAATGCATTTTTTTGTGATGCGATTTTACCATGTGTAATTAGCTTGGGCTCTGGAGATCGAAGGATGAGGGTGAGAGCAGTCCCAAGTGGATTCTCAATTGAAAAGCAATTCCGAAGACAGTAAACCTTAATGACAACATCAAAACTTGCTGCCCCCTTGTGGCAATCAGTTATAGCATTTGGGAGTTATATGGTGTATCTATTTCTAGTGATACTGTACCCTGGGGATATCAGAGCATTAAGATATAGTCTGGGGCCCCAAGTCAAGATTTTAACTTTTTTTGACCCAAAAGAATAACATTTTACCTGTGTCAGACTGATAGAGGGACTCTTGTAGTTCAAAATGAGGCAGGGTGTCAGTCTCAGATCAGTGGCAGGGATGAGCTATGACCCTTTTTATAGAAGCAGGTACTTTCTACATTTCTTCCAAGTTCTGCTCATTTAATAGAGTGAGGAGGACAGAAGCATAGCATGGCATTTTTTTTTTTTTTTTTTTTGTAGTCAGTCATTTTTTTTTTATCATTTTCTCCCCAATTTGGAATAGCAAATTAGTTTTAAGCTCAGCTCAGCGCTACCACCCCCGCGCTGACTTGGGAGCAGTGAAGACGAACACGCGTTGTCCTCCGATGCACGTGCCGTAAGCCGACAGCTTCTTTTACACACTGCAGGCCCACCGTGCAGCCAGCTCAGAGCTACAGCATCTGAGGACAATGCAGCTCTGGGCAGCTTACAGGCAAGCCCGCAGCTTCTCGGCCAGACTAGAGGAGTCGCTGGTGCACGGTGAGCCGAGGACACCCTGGCTGACCTGGATCTGGAGCAGAAGGTCCATAAGCAATTCCCAATATTTTAGTGGCCCTCTTTACCAGTCGATTAAGTAAAGATTTGTTTGTATACGTGTTGTAGCAATTTTCATGCTAAAAAATTGCTGTGGATTCATTAAGGTCAATAATAATCCTGCCTGAAACAACATCTTATTCAGATCTTCATAGCTTCGCAAAATCTCTTTAAATCTTCTGACTTAGCCTGTCTTAAATGTTCACTTGTGTTGGTTGGACTGACAAATGGCACACCTGGACCAATCTGTGGTGAGACGCTGTCGCTTTCTTGTTGGAAGAAATTTTAAAGGACTAGCATTCATAGTTTAGTGTTTATTTTCAACGTTCCATAACTGGTGTTTTCTACACTATATTTCTCACACATAGGCTAGTATTCACAGACCACTGGTTGAGGTTGTCCTGCTCACTCTATTAAATGAGCAGAATTTTGAGGAAATGTAGGAAGTTCTGCTTCTATAAAAAGGGTCATAGCTCAGCCCTGCCTCTGATCTGAGGCTGACACCCTGCCTCATTTTGAACTACAGGAGTCTCTCCATCAGGCTGGTACAGGTAAAATTTTATTCTGCTCAGGGGCAAAAAATCTTTAAATAAGCCTCATTTTGTTTGGGCCCCAGACTAATAATATAACGGAGAATTGTACTGGTAAAAAATGATACTGTCACCCTAAAACCCCTAATCTGGTTCTAACTTGGACCTCTTTCAACTGTGTTTTGTATTTAGTGGTGTAATAAAAGAGTCAATGAATTAATGGATTGGTTGTGCTTGGGGAAGCTCAAAGTGGTGCAAGTTTATAAAACATGATCTCTGGTTCATTTAAAGTCATGTCTGTCTCTTGTTGTATTACTTTTACAGAAGCCATTTTGGATCAAGTGTCCTATTATATTGATAGTAATACACAGCCGAGCACTAGACTATTGGTGCTTATTAATACCAAGACATTTTGGATGATCTACCCTATGTTAAATGTCTATGACAAGCAACTGTAAGGAAGGTCTTGAATGGATAGCACCTTTTAAAAAAAAAAAAATAAAAATAAAACTGGTTACCCAAAAAACACTAACAATGATTGGATTGGTTGTTCAAAATAAATCAAAGTGAAAAATACATTTTTCATCCTACTTAAAAAAACTCTTCAAGGGGTTAGAAATGTAGTTGTTTTCCTATACACTGAAGTAAGACTATAGTCCTAGTTTTGTAGACCCTGACTTGAAGGAGTACAAACTCACAATACTGTTTTTGTCATTGCCCAAGTGTTTTAAGATATTAATACATTGATATCCTGCAATAGATCTTTAAAAAAATAATAATAAAATTGAAACACTGGCACAACAGCAATGTTGGTATAAACTGCTGTAAAACTAGCACTGTGTAAAAGCAAGTGCATTAGCAGAGATGGAATCGCTGAGCTGGACTACTATACTAGCCAGCTCTCTTTAATTAGATATATCTAACTGTGACAAAGTGCCCGCCCCTGTGTATATTGTCTGTTATATGTTGCGTGTGGTGTGTTAAATGTTGGTGTATAGGCATTGGTACACAGAATATAAAAGGGTCTGTGTTTCACGTGTGTTTAGAAATGTATAATTGCATTTAGGCACAGGATTGTACATCACTTCACGTGCATTTAAAGTAGTTAATATGTGAGCACGAGGTTGCACATAATTAATTCACATGCTGGGAAGTTAATTTATCATTAACTTAGTGTCGTGTTGTCATATATATCTACGTGGAAAATGAGTGAGAGTCAACAACCCACTCCAGTGTGTTGGGTTGCCCTCTCTCTAGGAAACGAGAGAGTTTCTCAAAACCATATCTATATATATATATATATATATATATATATATATAACGACAATGCGCACCACCCTGTTACGCGCTGGTGGGACAAGCACGATACTTATTTATTTAAACTCACCATTTGTTAAGTGTTAGTCTGTTTTTGTTTGTCTTTTTTGTTTTGGCGTAAAGTGTCATGTCCTGCCTTTTTATTTATTTAAACTGTTTATTTGCAATAAACCGGCACAAGCAAGCACCTCATCATTTCACATCATCTGTCCTGTCTGTGTTCATTCCTTTTCTGGTTCTGACGTCACCCACTCGGCCGTCTTTGTGACACTAACACACCGTAATGGGTGGCTGCTAAAAACACAAAGCAATAACTCAATCTCGGGTTTCATGTGATATCTAAAATCTGATTAGCATTCATCAGTTTAGCATGCATCATGTGAACCTCTTTGATTGAACTGCTGCCCTATACTGAATGTGCAAACAGTTTATTTTTATCTGCTGATAAGCTCTGACTCTGGCTTTCCATCAGTATTAATTCTTCTTAATCTATGTACTGACTTTGATACTGTAAACCATTCCATCCTACTGAATCATCTTGAAAGCACAGTAGAACTGTCTGGCTTTGTCCTATCCTGGTTTAAATCTGATCTTTCCGATAGGTTTCAATTCGTCAATGGGGCAGCGTGGCAATGTTCCCCACCCCTGTGTGTATTTGTGTGTTATGTGTTGTGTGTGCTGTGTTAATGTTGGTGTATAGGTATTGGTGCACGGGATATAAATGGATCTGTGTAGCCCAAGTAATTTAAAATATACAGTTGTATTTAAGCACAGGGATTGCACAATCAGTTCATGTGAAGATAAAGTATGTAATAGTATACAAGCACAGGGATTGCACAGATTAGTTCACATGCTGGGGTTCAAGTGAATAATTCATTAGTAATCAAGTCTCAGCACAACCGTACATACAGATGCACGTTTCACTCACTCAGGGTTGTGTGTTCGGTGAGCGGAGAACAGATGTGGAGAGGCGAAATAAAAAGTAAAATTACAATTACTATTTTGTGCTGGAAGGACCAGCACGATACTCATTTGTGTTTGTCTGTTCATCCACTGTATGTTTAGTGTTAGTCCGTTTTGCTTGTCTATTTATTTTGGTCTAAAGTGCCGTGTGCTGTTTTTTGTTTAAATCTTTCATTTGTTTATGTTGCCAGGTGGATATTAACTTGTGATATGGTTGGTAAAGAAATTAACAAACCAGAGTTCTCTTTAAAAAGGTCAGGTTCTTTAATTTAACATAGCAAAATTCAATGCCTTTAAATCATTTGTTTCAATAAGTTTACAATATATACTGCTGATCTTTCTTGAGTGTCTCTAAATTAAAATCTAGCATTCTAATATATTTAACAAATGATTACTACCTATGCTATTACCCAAACTTGTGAAAAACTAATACAATGTGCAAAACTACAGTTGGGGTAAAGAAAAAAGGCAATAATGGCCAACCTGCGGGAAACAATATACACTACCAAAACTAAACACATAAAAGAAATACACAACTACATTATCAACATCAAGCAAAACAAATCACATTGTAACAAGAAACCACAAGCAGCATGCAACAAACATTCCTTAATCCAATTCATAGCACACAGTTTTAAAAAAGATTTAAAGCATTTTCAAACAATTAAAGCACATGGCTTACCTGAGGTGTCTTTCCAAACAAAGCTTCCCCAATGCAACAGGTGTTTATACAAATAAAAATCAGGGTGTGTCCACCAGAGGGAACGCTAATTTAACCCTTTTTCTGCCAAACTGGCTACATTTATTTATTAAATGCAGTCTGTCTGTGTCCATTGCTTCCTGAACCTGACATCACCACCCACACTCCACACAAAGCAACCTGTGACATGGAGGTAAAATCGGCATTACCGGAAGTTGCCTGTGGTGTTCCACAGGGTTCCATACTAGGTTTAGGAGTGAACTTCCATTGCTATGCTGATGATACCCAGCTATATTTCTCCATAAAGCCAGAAATTTCTTCTTGCTGGGTGTTATTAGCTACTTGTTTTACAGACATCAGGGATTGGATGTCACAGACTTTTGGTGGAAATGTGGGATTGTGTGTACTCGACCCTTGCAGTCTCTCATCAAAACTTAAACTAACAATTAAAAGTTTATTTGATCCTGATCTATCATTTGAGACTAATGTTATGGAAGTTACTAAAGTATCTTTTTACCATTTGAGAAATATAGCCATACTATGTGATGCCAAGAGACTAATGCATGCCTTTGTTTCATCTAGAATGGATTATTGTAATGCAATGCTGTTAACTTACAAGGCCCTGAATGGATTAGAGCCTAGTTATTTGCAGTAGTTACTGACCCTGTATCTTCCAAACCACACTCTGAGATCACAGAATGCAGGGCTGCTGGTTATTCTTAGTTTCAACAAAAGCAACATGGAGGTAGGGCTTTAAAATTGATGCTTTTGTACTATTATGTGTATACTGTTATTTAAATGGTCTGATTGTGGCAGTTGTATGTATGACATTGTGACAAAGTGCCCTGCCCCTGTGCTATTTATTTCTGTTTTATGTTGTATGTAGTGTGTTAATGTTGTTTATAGTAATTGCTACACGGGATATAAATGGGTCTGTGTAACACGAGTGATTTAAAATGTATATTTGTATTTAGGCACAAGGATTTCACAGCACTTCACGTACAGGTAAAATGTAATAATATGTGAGCACGGGAAATTGCATTAATTTAATTCACGTGCAGTTGTACCGAGACTCCAATTGAATGATTGATTAGCAATCGAGTCTCGGTACAGCTGCATAAAAACAACATGTTTTCACTCACTCGGGGTTGTTTGTTCAGTGAGTGGAAAATGGGTGTGGAGAAGAGAGAATTAAAAACTAAAGTAAATAACTGTTTTGACTCACCGTGTTTATTTGTCTGTTAGTCCACTATTTGTTTAATGTTAGTCCATTTTGTTTGTCTGTTTATTTTGGCATCAAGTGCCATGTGCTGTTTATGTTTAAGTCTTTTATTTGTTTTGCAATAAACCGGCGCAAGCAGCGCATTTAACATATCACTCGCAGTGCTGTGTGTTTTCTTCTGGTCTGATGTCACCACTGAAGCCAACCTGTCATACCTTGTGTCAGAAGCGGGACGACAGCGCCTTCCAGATGCAGGCCATCAGAAGTTGGAGGAGCAGGGGTCGTCTCAGTTTGCACAACCAGAAGGTGGTGGTAGACTGCTGCTCCCACCGCCCCAGCAGCAACGGCCACAGTGGCCAGAGGAGCCAGAGAACCTGTTCCCCTGGTGCAGAAAGGAGGATCACCGCTGGAGGAATTGTGCCTAGGTTCCACCGTGCTGGTGCGGGCGATGTGAGGAAGGGGGACATGACCGGTTGGGATGTCCCTAAGCCAGATTGCAAGAGCTCAGGCAAGGGGACCGGGAGCGTTCAGTGCCCAGGCGGGGATACCGTGAGCATCCATTGCCCAGGTAGGGGGACCTGTGAGAGTCCAGTGCCCAGACTGGGGGACCGCGAGCGTCCAGCGCCCAGACACGGGGACCATGGGAATCCAAAGCCCGGGAGGCAGCTGTTCCCATATCCACCAGCAGAGGAAGAGTACCTGCTGGTTTCACCTCCACAGACGGTGTGGAAGGAGCCTGAACGTCCACAGCCAAAGAGGGAGGAGTCGTTGCGTCCACAGCCCAAGTCTCCACCAGCAGAGGAAGAACACCTGCTGTCCCCATCTCCACCAGCAGAGGAAGAATGCCTGCTGCCCCCATCTCCACCAGCAGAAAGCACAGTAGAACTGTCTGGCTTTGTCCTATCCTGGTTTAAATCTGATCTTCGATAGGTTTCAATTCGTCAATGGGGCAGCGTGGCAATGTTCCCCACCCCTGTGTGTATTTGTGTGTTATGTGTTGTGTGTGCTGTGTTAATGTTGGTGTATAGGTATTGGTGCACGGGATATAAATGGATCTGTGTAGCCCAAGTAATTTAAAATATACAGTTGTATTTAAGCACAGGGATTGAACGCTTGCTGTTCCCATCTCCACCAGCAGAGGGTGAATGCCTTCTGGTATCACTTCCCCCACTGTCATCACCCGGGTGTCAGAGGAGCAGGAGCTGCCTCTGCCTCCATCACCTACCACTGCAAGTGAGGGAGAGTCGCACCAGTCCCCTGCAAGTGAGGGAGAGCCGCACCAGTCCACTGCAAGTGAGGGAGAGCCGCACCTGTCCCCTATTACAAGGGTAGACTACACGCTGCTCCCACCTACGTCTCTAGGAGACTACATGCTTCTCCCACCTCCACAGCCAGGAGCAGAACAGCAGGAGCTGTGTCTGCCTCCACTGCCTTCACCAGCAGGAGCAGAGCAGCAGGAGCTGCCTACGCCTCCATGGCCTCCACCAGCAAGAGCTGCCAGTGCCTCTTCCACCAGCAGGAGCAGAGCAGCAGAAGCTGCCTCTACCTTCGCCACCTCCACCAGCAGAGGGTGAATGCCTGCTAGGTCCCTTTCCACCAGCAGAAAGAAAATGCCTGTTGGGTCCACTTCCACCAGCAGAGGGGGAATGCCTGCTGGTATCACTTCCCCCACCATCGTAAGGAGAGGCGCTGCCTCTGCCTCCATCACCACCAGGGGGAGAGGAGCAGGAGCTGCCTCTCCCTTCACCAGAAGAAGGATCAGGGCGTGATGCTGGCATCCTCAGCAGCCACTGCATCGTCCGAAGGAAAACTGCCCAGCTGCAGGGGCCACGAAGAGGGCTAGCACCGCTGCAGCCACTGCTAAATGGCCAACCACAGCACCACGATTGGTCCTGACTACGTCATCACTCAAGGATGCCTGCCTTGCTTCGCCCAAGGATGCTTGCTTCGCTTCGCCAAAGGATGCCTGCCTGGCATCGCCTAGGGTTGCCTGCTGCTCGTCATCGCCTGGGGTTGCTTGTGGCTCCACATCGCTTAGGGAGGCAGTTTCTTTTTTGTCTTCCAGTGTTGCTGAGGGTCCTGCTTTGCCTGGGGAGGTCTGTGCACCATTGCCTGGGGAGGCCAGCTCTGCTTCACCTGGGGTCGCTGCCAACTTTGCTTCACTTGGGGAGGTGAGTTCACTGCCACCTGGAGTTGCCTGCCTGTCATCACTCGGGGCGTTAAGTCCAGCCGCAGCACTTTCGCTGCTGGAAATACTGTGGCCGGAGCCCCAGAAGAGGGAGCTGCTGACCATGAAGAAGGGGGAGGTCAGGAGACCACCTGCCCAAGCAGCATTTTCGCTGCCGGAAATTGGGTGGCTGCAGCCCCACAAAGGGGAGCTGCTGGCAATAAAGAAGGGGCTGGGGGCAGGGGGGACCTCCCGAGTGGGCTCCCTGTTAGCTGCCCGGGAGCTGTGTTGTCCTTCGGCGCAGTAGCTCCTGGGTGGCTGGATGGTGAATCCGCAGTGTGTAAAGAAGCAGTAGGCTGACAGCACACACTTCGGAGGACAGAGTGTGTTCATCTTCACCCTCCCGAGTCAGCGCAGGGGTGGTAGCGGTGAGCTGAGTCTAAAAAATAATTGGGCTGAAATGCCAATGAATTGGGAGAAAATAACAAAAAATAATTGGCAACATCTAAATTTATAAAAAAAAAATAAAAAAAAAAAGATGTGGGGGTTGGAGTCAGGAGCACCCCCCCCATCCCTCCCCCCCCCCCCCCCCTCACCCCCCCCCTACCCCCCCCCCCCCCCCCCTCTCCTCCCCCCCCTCTTCCCCCCCCCCCCCCCCTTCCCCCCCCCCCCCCCCCCCCATACCCCCCCCCCCCCCCCCCCCCCACCCCACTCCTCAAAAATAAAAAAAAAAAAGAAGAGGGGGGAGCTCAGGAGACCAGCTACTCCCGCAGCACTTGCGCTGCCGGATATAGTTTGGTGGGAGCACCGGAAGAGGGAGCTGCCAGCCACAAAGAAGGGGTGGGTGAAGAACCTCGCACCATGGCCTCCCCCTATGGACTTATTGTTGCCTCTGTTCCTGGGCTGGAACTGTGACCGGGACTTTGGAACTGAGGGGGGAGGTGGCCGTTGAGGCCAGGTGTGCTTTGCACAAGGGGGGGTATATGTGGCAAAGTTCCCCGCCCCTGTGCTATTTATTTGTGTTTTATGTTGTATGTAGTGTGTTAATGTTGGTGTATAGTCAGTGGTACACGGGATATAAATGTGTCTGTGTAACACAAGTGATTTAAAATGTATATTTGTATTTAGGCATGAGGATTGCACAGCACATCATGTGCAGGTAAAATGTAATAATATGTGAGCACGGGAAATTGCACTAATTTATTTCACGTGCTGTTATACCGAGACTCCAATTGAATGATTGATTAGCAATCGAGTCTCGGTACAGCTGTATAAAAACAGCATGTTTTCACTCACTCGGGGTTGTTTGTTCGGTGAATGGAGAACAGATGTGGAGAGGAGAGAATTAAAAACTAAAGTAAATAACTGTTTTGACTCACCGTGTTTGTTTGTATGTTAGTCCACTATTTGTTTACGTGTTAGTCTGTTTTGTTTGTCTGCTTATTTTGGCATTAAGTGCTGTGTGCTGTTTTTGTTTAAGTCTTTTGTTTTGCAATAAACCGGTGCAAGCAAGTGCATTTAACATATTACTCGCAGTGTTGTGTGCTTTCTTTTGCTCTGACGTCAGCACTGAAGCCAACTTGTTACACATGCTATACAAATGTATTGTGGTTTGTTCTTTTTTCTGCTATGTACTGTACAGTGCTTTGTTATGCTTTTGCATAAAAAGCACTATATAAATGTAATAAATAAATAAATGTATGTACTGCAGATGATGGCAGTATAATTTTGATATGTTTTAGTCATTTTGGTCATATGGCAAACTACATTCCAGTGTCATTTAATGACATAAAATTGACTTATACAGAATGGTCCAAAAACATATCATGAATGTGCTGCTCATCAGTTCCAATACAACTTGGTTCTGTATCAATTACCTACAGAACTCCTCCTCTTCTTGTTTCAATTCACTTTGCATTACATTTTATTTTTAAAACTCAGAAGTTTTAAAGCGCCCCTGTGGCCTCAAAAGTCCGCCTCAAGCATGTCTTGACTCTAAGTGTAACCAACCGAGTGTAACTATTGTTCTGTCCCCCTGCAAAACTGCACTAGTGGATGCAAGAAATACATCAGAAGAGTGTTTCAGGAGGATAGAACAGGGTGCTATATGACAGCAGTCACACAGACATCAAAATATTGAGGAGTCAATCATGTTATATTACTGATACCAGTATAAAAGAATAAAAGAATCTCTTGCATAGGTTTTAGGGTTCACCATTGTATGACCTGTGCTAAATAAACTGTCTGAGTCAGAAGTATATATAAGACATAGACCATGGATCACAAACTAAGAGGCATTTTGGAAAAAGAAACTTATGCAAGGGATGTGAAGTATCTTTTTATAGTGTATGCGACCATTTTAAAGATTTCCTGGCAACAAAGCACTAAAAGAAATTGGATGTGCAACGGCTGACATTGGTAAAATGGTACTACAGAATTGACATTTTAATATATTCATACCTATTGCATGAAATGCACACTGGTAACCCACTACACTGCCACATCAATTCAGATGTTTCACCAAATCAAGACCACTGTGCAATATTTTCTTTCCGAAAGAGTTGCCACTGGTGGTTTCATTGCACTGCAAACTTCTGTAAGAGTAGCTTTTCAATATTTAAAGTTTTGTTTTCCAAAAGCTTATATTATGTTAGATTTGGTTCAAGCTGTGGCACAAGATGCTAAAAGTGAACATAAGATATGTTCTCCATTTACCATATTTTGTGTGCGTGTGTGTGTGCGCGTGTGTTACAGTGGCAAAGACTCATTCCTGAGGAATGCACCCTAACATCCGTTAATTAAAAATGAAAGTATTATATTACAGTCTGAAGAATTTCACTGCTGGGTTCTGTTACCCTGTTTAATATCACACGAATGCCAACACACTATACATTTACAAACCGCTTGAAAGAGTCATTAATTTTCTCAAAGCAGGGTGGATTTCTTGCATAAAGAATTGCACGTTTACTGTACACCTTATTTTGGTTACTCTTTCCTTTAATACAGTTATCACAGTGATTGTTTAAAAATATTGTTCAGAGAAGAACCACTCATCATAAAAGTAATGTTTTATGGTATCACCAAATTCCACTACTTTGCAGGAGGAACTGTTTTCAGCATTTCCCGTGCTTTGTAAACATGGTTTAATGGTTGTTGGAATCATGGGAGAATAATGTGAACCCCAAAACAGCAGGGAGATTAGAGTTTGATAAATAGAAATCACCGTGGTGCTGTCACGAGCATTCTTAAAGACTACAGGATCTTGGAAGAATCATTTTGTGAGTCACGTTATTACAGCAACCATGCAGACAAAACGTGGTGTACGTCGTAAACAATTCTTAATCTGATATAAATATTATCGAAGTCTTTCTGGGCAGTGATACCTCATTAATTAGCAATATATAGAATTGCTAAAATAAATATAATGTGACGATGTCGTGCCTCAAACTCAGTAAAACAATAAGCCTGAGCACATCACAGTAACTAATAGTGTGTCGCGTATACACACATATATTTTGACATTCCAATTCAGCCGTCTTTTGAAAAAAAGAGAAAAAACGCATCTGCGCAGGCGTGAAATCACAAGGGATACCGAATTCCATGGGGTACCAAAATCAGCGTCTCACCCCAACCAATCTCGAGGTACCATACAAATCACAAGGTCCTTTCTTTCTTTCTTTCTTTCTTTCTTTCTTTCTTTCTTTCTTTCTTTCTTTCTTTCAAGTGAAAATCTGCATTTTAATAATTGTTAATGTAAAAATATTCGATATGAACATTTCTGCACCTACTACAGTTACAGTCTCAGCCTCCTAAGGTAATTTTACTATTTGATGTACTGTAGTTTTATCCCCATCAACAAAGTATCAGCAGTTTTCATTTCTTACCATCATGTATTGCTCTATAACGTTTTTCTGTATGTTGTTTCATGTTTGTTTGTGTATGCTATTCTTACACACTAACGCTGAAAAGGACATCCTTGTGTTTTTAAATTCGCATATGAAAACTGGCACAAGTGTCAGCTGTGTGTGCTATGAGTAACAAGGTGTTAAAGTACCACACTAATACGAAAGCTTATTGCACCTTTGTCAATGCAAGCATCGGTCTTTTTTTTTTCTTTCTTATTTGTGGTAGCCCATTAAAGTAGACCGTGTTGTATGAGACCCACTTTACATGTTATCAATCGGTTTGTCTCCTCAGACATGCACCCTATTTAGATTTGAGACCTGTATGATTTGTGCCACACCGGGATGTTATTTTGCATCAGGTTTGCAGGTGTGTTTATTGTAAGCAAGAACTAAACTCGTATAAACAATATGAAGAAAGACAAACGTCCATTAGAACTTGGCACCCTGCTGCTATGGGAAGAGAAGTAAGCAAGATAAATAAACAAATGGAAAAGCTAAGTACTTTACTTTTATCTACATTTTTTAAATAAATATTTCAGAAAAGTTTAATTAGAAGAATTTGTTTTAAAAGATGTAAATTGGCTGTACGAAGTTAGAGAATGTGTTATAAATTAAACAAGGTAAAAATAAGATGCTAGGAACGCTATTTTGAAAATGATTACCCAGTACTCAAAAAGAAGCACGTGTTTGGTATATAGAATATTTATTTACAATGTACATTTTCTGTCCTGTCTCAAAGATTGCTGCAGTTACTAAAAGATTTATTTGCATTCTTTTAATGTAATGTATTTGAATATTCATATTATTAAGTAGTATACACTTATACCACTATTTTGTTGTTTTTTTCAGACCTGCAGGTCTACGTGAATTTATATTAAAACTAATTAAGTGATTTTGTGAGTCCTCTCACAAAACATATTCCCATTAATGTGCAGAGTTTGACATAAATGTACTGAAGATATAGAGGTACAGTATCATAGCACAAGTATCAGTAACATTTGAAATGTTCCTACTGCCTGATTTGCTATATGTTTGGGAATGGTTCACAAATTTATCATAGCCCTGTCCACAACGCAATCTTCATTTTATTTTATTTCTCCCAGGTAGATATTTTGATATACTGTATGTTTGTAATAATAATAATAATAATAATAATAATAATAATAATAATAATAATAATAATAATAATAATAATAATGCTATGAATGCACAAAAATGAGGTTTTGAAAAATGACAAAAACACAAAGAACGTATGACCCTTTATTATATCATTGCCCGGGAGGCTGCCCAGTGACAGATGCTTCTTGAATAGAGTTGGGTGCCATTACAGTGCCCCCTGTTAAGTAAAAAGGAGAACTACATGCAAGAGAGAAGGAAATCAAAACAGGGAAGAAAAAAGGAAGGATTTATATACTTGTATATTTTGATAATCCATAAGTATGAAACAGGCAATAGTGCAACATTTAGAAATTGCTTTTAAACAAGCAAATAAGTACTGTTCTGTATAAATGATTGGATGAATATAGATGCAATTTTAGATGTAATTCCGCAAGCAGTGTATAACATTTTTAAATGAACGCTGCCTTGGCTGCACACCCTGCCTGTTAAAACACACAATGTTTGATGTTTTATTAGGTAACCAGACTCTAGATTCTGGAATGCAATATTGGTATGACCTGTTAAACAAAAAAACAAACAAACAAACAAAACTATATTGTGCAATTTGTAAGGAATTGCAGCCCAGTTTGACAAGTACAATTCCCTGCTGTGTTGGGTCTTATGAACCAGTTATGAACAAATACAGCTATAAATACTAATGCCAGGTATTTCTGGATACCTCGGTGCGTTCTCGTTGGCCTGTGCACTAGTCAAATATTGTGATTTTGGAGGACGGTGACAAACCCCTACTGTATACCATTGAATGATGGACTTTGGGTGGAGATATACACAAACCTCTTGAGTGACATCCCCTTTAAGAACACTGTTACTAGTTGCCATCCTTTTAAGTCTGCATCAAAATTGCCTATGTCACATTATCTATTAATATGATTGAAATGTTGTAATAACAATGCAAAACGTGTAATGATTCCAGGAGACTGGAATATACAAGCCCATATTGCTTCCATGCCAAGACCATGCATTGATCAGAGCCAAGGTGGCATCAGTGGCATACTATAAATAAATACATACATTTATTTTAGTATAAAAATTATACCAGATTAATCACACTTGGTAAATATATGGTATCGTGCATACATACATACTTGATTTGTATGACCTAGAAATTTCTCAAATAACTACAAAAATGTGTGTGTGTGTGTATATATATATATATATACACACACACACACACACACACAAAATTAATTAATTAATTAATAGGATCCTATTAATATAGGACCTAATACACTTGCCACTTATTTACATCATGAAAGAAAAAGTCCTTTGTTAGCCACCCTTGCCTCATACCTTACCCTTCTACAGATCAAAGTCTGCACAAATAATAGAAGGCGTGGTTATGACTGAGGAAAACAAATGTTTATTTTATATAGTGTATTCCCTATTTATTTTTTCAACAGGTTTTACCAAGAATTTAAAGTGTAATAGTCTAGAAAATATATTAGAATTCCAATACCCATACATCAAAAGCAAGACCCCATTGAGTTTAGGATTTCCAATCCCCGCGTTGGTATTTTGAATTTAATTGGGAACTCGGCGCATTGTAGGACTTATCCCAATAGTGGGGTCAATTCAGGCAGAAATGACTTCTGTGGAATAACTGGATTCCCCCTGCAGACCCCACAGCAACTTTGTGGCATTAAATGAGTTGTACTGTGCATGTTGGAGCCAGGATCACAGAAATCTGGAGACGGTTTATTGATATAAAGTGAAATATGACTGGTATGGAAGTGCTTATAATAAAGTCACTTATTTAGCAGATTTCCTGTGGGGTGGCATACCAGAGTTTAAAGGAAACAGCAGGTTTCCACAGCAACGGCATGCTAGGCATAGACAAACTAGCGGTCTATTCGGGACACTGAACACCGCTTGATTTTGTGTGCCAGAAATGTAGGGAAAAAAAAATCTTAGCATCCTTGAGAACTGAACAGTATCCATGCTTCATATGTGCCAGATAGTTATAGTTGTGTAAACATCATTTACTTTTCACCATCTATCTCATTTTTACTATTAATGGTATGTATGGGTCCAGGTTAGTCCTGTGGGATCCAGAAATACAACTGCTGTATTTTGAAGAGTGGTATGGCTTCTGATTTACATTTTCTAAGTACTGTTGCGCATATATATTTCTGTGTTTAGGAGCCTCCTCAATCCATTTGTCCATCATAGACATATTTAACATAGGCTGGATCACCTGGAGTGTCTTTTATAGAAGTAAGGGCTAGCACCAACAAGTAATCAGTCTGCTTTAATGAAGTGCCCTTATGTTTTGCTGGTAATGTACAGCTATGTTCTAGAAAGGGCTTAGTGTAATATTAATATAATTATACTTTGGCTGATTTAGCAGGAATTCATCCTCTACTGGTGGAGAATTGTCCCATTTAAATCAATATTGTAAATCTTTTTTTTTGGATGTATCATGTATTTTAGGTTGTAACACCAAAAAACCCTTTAAGTAGTTTATTAGTCTAAACCAAGCTTAATATCCCTGCGCTAAAAGCCCTAGCCCTGCTCTATTAGCAGAGATGGTGTAGTCCGAGGCAGTCATGCGTGGTGGGGGGGTCTGTAGTGTCATCTTCTAAACTGCATTTGGGCTTGTTTTAGAGATAAGAAAAGGAAGTATGCGCTCAGCAGCTTCTTCTGCCTCAAAACCCCCTATAAGTTTTATAAGTGGTTATGTGCACTTGACAGATGATGTGGCATCTCAATAGGGCTTATATAGAAGATTTATATTTAGATTTATAGCTAGTAAATGTAGTGGGAGTTAAGTTGTAGTTGAATATTAGGTGATTCACGTACTCTTAACCCTGTACTGCTCCAATTGGCAAAGCAAACAGCACAGTTTGGAAATGGTCCTCCTCAACTGTGCATGACATCTGTGGCTAATGATTCAGTTAAGCTGGCGCTACATTGTATGGAACCTTGGCAAATAGGTCAGAAGTGTATATAATTAGTACTGCCTGTTTCCTAGTCTTCTGTTCTGAAAGCACCAACTTTTTTTTTATTCAAAGTTCAACATTTTTCTTCAAGCCATTCCAAATAAAATTAACACATGCTGTGGGAAAAAGAAATATACAATTGTGCCCTTCAGATGTCCCATACATTTTAATAAGAAGTCTATTTGAAGTGTTTTATCTTTTTGAATATGTAAATCATCATTATGGGTTTGGTTCTTGATTCAGATTTCTATTGCAAGGTATTCTCAAACTTGTTTTCTGATATTGTAGTCGGTCCAAACTATGCAAACAAAAGCATACTATTGTAATAATTCATTTTATAGCACATGTTTCTTTATTAAAGCAACAATCAATTCCAGTCACTTCCCTGAAACGTTGCAAGATGTTCCAAAAGGAATAAAAGTGCAATGATGTGTGAAGTGAATACATTATCAGATCTATACAGATTTTTTCACAATTAAAATCTATTTCTGCTATGTACTTCCACACCAGACTGCCACATTCCAGCTGTGCTCTTGTATTGCTAAATGTGTCAACACATTTATAGTATAAATTTTATATGCATCACAAAAATAGGGACTGTAACATAAAACATTGGCTAGCTCACACTCCCTCATATTTTTTATTAGTACTTCCAGCACTCATCTTTAGCTCCATAATAGCTGACAATGTATTTTAAAAATTGTGTGCCTCCTTTTGTGTGCCACCTGGATGGCTCATGATTGAGCACTATTGGCCGTTCATTCTTTTATGTCAGTCCAGGTTGTGGGAGTTTGGTTAGGGTTTCTACTGAAGCCAGATAGGGTTTGTGCAGTATTGAACATCTTGTCGGAACAGGCTGGGTTAGGGGGGGAAACCGGAAGCGACTGTTTCTTTGAATTGTGCTACAGTGGACCCTACTGGTCATGTGCTTGATAAGCTCAAACGGACACCTACAGGGTTAACCTTTGTCCTCCAGAGGTCGCTGACACCCGCTCTCGAGTTACTGGGTGTAAAAGAAGAAATTGGCTTGGTCGTGGGGTTGTTGTTTTTTTTTGTTGTTTTATTTTTTTTTGTAAGAATAGAGCCTGTGGGGAATAAAAAGACATTTGAATACGTTTCCGCTATGAGTTTTTTAAAATGAGTGTTTCTGGAATGCATTAGCAAACTGCCTTTCGACCTTTACCAATAATGGCATTACGAGACAACAGTATTAAGTTGATTTCAGGTTCGTTGGCCTTGGTAAAGCTCTCTTTTTTTCTATTTATCAATAACATGGTCACTGTTCCTTAGTCTGAGTCAGGTTACACAATTTCAAAGCTAAGCTGCTTTTGTTAAAAAATGACAGTTGGCAGACAAGCACCTGTGAATTCTAATGGAAGTGTTCCGGATCATTTCATTTTTCTTCCATTTTAATATGAAAGGAATTAGGAATTTTTGTGGACCCCTGGCATAAGGAAAGTGGTTCTTCAAACACACATCTTGACAGGCCGCATACAAAATCTGCATCTTATTAAACCCAACTAAATGTTTCAAGCTGTTACAACCTCCCTTGTGAAACATGTATGAATGCATGTAATAGGATTTCAAATGTACCTTGTCATCAAGGTTACTACAGAGATGAAATTCAGAATGATTTTAAAACCTGAGACTCGGTCACAATGATGCATTGATCCAGCCATTAATCCCATAGAGGGTTAAAGTGAGCCTAACTCTGCAGACACAGGGCAGGACTACCAGTCTTCCCCTGGGCAGCATGTCTTTGGTAGGAAACCAGAGTACCTGGAGGAAACCCACGCAAACAAGGGGAGAACATGCAAATTCCACACAGACAGACCCCTGATGCCAGAATTGAACCCAGAAGCCTGGAGCTGTGAGGCAGCAGTGTTACCCACCACACCACTGCGCCGCCACATACTGTATTGATCCCACTTTAAATTTCCCAAGGATAGAATGGTTTAAGTCCATACCAATTAATTACGTGTTTTCCTAGGACCTCACATCTGCTCTCCACGATCGTAGAAGTGGTAAAAACAATCAATCTTCTAATAAATGGAATTGTAGTGTATATGTAATACTGTGGTAGTAAACCAGTGCCCTACTACAATGGTTATGGACTTTTTTTGCTGTCTGGTAGGAGACAGGTACTGTAAAACAATTCAGTAGAATGAACAGTACAGTAAAGCCGATCTATTCCGGCATCATCTGGGACCAGAAAACTGCTGGATTGTAAAGTGTTGTAGTTTACAGAGGTACTGTAATATTTCATACTGTTATCTAAACAAAATAAAGGTTTAAATAAAAGCTGTTTCAACACCTCAAACAATTACAGTGCAAAAAGTACTGTCCAGGTATACCCTGTAATTGAAGGATTGCATAAATTTTACTTTTAAGTAAACAAGGATTTAACAGTACCATACCCTCAGGACATGTGCATATTTCTACAACATTTCATGACACTGTACTGTACTGCATATTTCAGTTGAATTGAGGCAGACTAGAATTACAAATCAAGCTGTATTCCAGAATAGACAGGTTCTGGATTGTAGAGGGTATTGCACCATTCATTTTAACAGGGATTTGATCGGGACCAAAACATAATGCTGAGTAATAGAGAATGCCTGTTTGTAGAGGGGCTGGATTAGACCAGTTTTACTATATGTCAATGTGTCTTATACATCTCCCTTCAAGTCGGAACAAACAACACTGTTTTACCGTTCATTTTGCTTTTTCTGAAGCTCCACTTTTCTGCTTTGTATTACAAATTACAAACCACATAGTTTGTCACATCAGTTAGTTGAGCACATTCTGAGCTGGAGAAAGGTGACTTATTTACAGTGTTTGTACAAATCAGTGTACTCTGCTAGTTCGAGGAAATGTCAGATTAACACTTTTGCTCTCGGTTGAAGTGTAAACAATGTGTTTAAACACGGGTGTGCATGAAAGAAAGAGGGAAGGAGTTAATTAATCCATTCAAATAAGTTTCAAGGTGTAATATAGTATTTTAACATCTAAAAAAATCAATTGGCTTTAGTACCACAGTTAATTTTACTAACCTTTCTAAAGTTTGTAATTAAGATTTCCATTACATGAGAGCAGATGTTAAACTCTATGTTGATTTGAACTCGGCTCTTGCCAAGATAAGCACCAACTAAGACGTAGCTTTACAGTAAACAAATGTGATCCATCTTCATCTCCATCCATTTACGTTGCTTTCCATCTGATGTTGTAGATATTTTCCTGTCTGGTGTTGATTGATGAAGTGTAATGCTGGCTCCAGGGATCAGCTTATTTTGCCTCCCCAGCGCATCATCACACACATTGGCTGCGATGCTGTCTCCGTGGATCAACCCAATGCGTTCTCCCCAGCGCATCAACATCTATAGAGTTGTAAACATCTATTATGTTTTCAATAAAGTGTTTATCTCTGTGTAATTCATTTGTCCCTGGTTTCAGGATGATGGCACACCCTCTGTTAATTGGCTTTCTAACTAAAAAGGGAATCTGACAAAACATATTGATAGGGCAGACAGTGGAACTTGGCACAGGATGTTGACTATTGAACACCCCACGGGTGTCGTCCCTATTGCTTGGTGCTGGTCCATGTGGGTGTACGATTTTAATTTGAATGTCATGATGCTCTTTGTAAAATGTCAAACATTATCTACCATTCCCATCAAAGGCAATATACAGTCCATGGTTTTGAATAGCTATACTGTGAGTTGACAGGCTGCTTAAATCAGTTCTGTCATTATTAAAAAAAAAAAAAATAAAGTATACAGATTTTCCTTTTTTTTTTTGATGGGATGAAGGTGTGGTGACTTATTGTACCGGGCACGTTTTTGATTTTGCAGAACGTTTTCCTTCTATTTAGTTTCTTGACTTCTTACCTGTTTTAAGCTGTGGCAGGAAACGGCGTTGCGGTGACGTCAAACCTGAAGGACGAACAACAACAAAGGTATCTGCAGTTTCAACAAAGTCGTGTACAACAGGGCTTTCCTACCGCCCTGGCACATATCCCCCTCCTTGTGCGAAGCACACCTGACCCCAATGGCCACCTTCCCCCTCAGTCTCAATGTCCCGGAAGAGGGGTCTGGAGTAATTCGTGCGGCTCCCCCTTCTTGGACTGTGTACATTCGGGCTCCTCCCTCTCAGGCGCAGGACGTTCGGGCTCCTCCCACTCCAGGATCGTGTCCTGGAAGACCTCCAGGCAATGGTGCTCCTCATGCCCATAGTGCATGCAGTTTGTGCACCACTCTTCCTCCCATGCCTTCCTTTCTCTCTGCCTCCTCTTCACCTCTCCTTCAGTTTCCTCCTCCTGTCATATGGGGAAGGTGCCAGGGGATACGTGCCAGGGCTCCCCACAGTTGAAGCACCACTCCTCCCCCCACAGGCAGGTGAGGCAGACTTGCTGCGGCTGTTGCAGCGGCTGCTGTCTCCTTTTTCCTCCCCCTTTCCTCTTCTTCCTCCCATCTTTTTCTCCAAAAAATTATAACAATACAAAAAATGAAAAAACTAATGCAAATAATAAACTAGCAAAAATAACAATCGAGTTATACAGAATACACATTATAGGATATTAAACAATAACTGAAACAACGACTGACACAATTTGTGTTGCTATGATAAAGCAAAGGTAAGCAGTGTAAAGAGTAACAAGGTATGGTAAACCATATTTATAAACATGGCATGGGTAAATGCATAGAGAACCCTGGGGAAAACTTCAAAAATGCTGTGTAAAACTTACACATTTTGTAATCTTGCACAATCCTGGCAAAGGTTCATACATACCTTTCTTTACATGATGCTGAGGTTTTGGTTTTTGCATGTGTTGCCACATATTTATTATTGTAATGCTCTATTTACTGGGTTGCCTGCTCAACTAGTCAATAAGTTATAACTTGTTCAAAATGCTGCAGTAAGAATTATCACTGGTACTAAAAGGACTGAACATATTATGCCTGTTTTACTATGACTGCACTGGCTTACTATTAGTTTTTGCATCACTTTTAAAATTCTGTTGCTGACATTTTAAAGCATGTCTGTGTCTTGGACCTACTTAACTCTCATAACTGCTCCATCCATAACCCTGGTTGCCAGTTGCAATCGACACATTCAGGGCTGCTGGTTTCACCAGTGTCTAAGTGTGTCACGCTAGGAAGTTGTAGTTTTTCCCACAGTGCTCTGGGCTCTTTAGAATGCTTGCCAGGGATCATCAGAAATGCTGATTCCTGGCAACCTATTGTCATGGCTGAACCCTATTTGTTCTGCCAAGCCTTTGGAGTGCGATTTATAGTTTGTTTTTATTTTACTTTTATTATTTAGTCATGTTTTCCAAGGCTGTTTTTTGCTTATTTGACTGTGAGATGGCTCACAATCAAATAAGCCAAATCTTTGGGATGGCTCACCAAAAATAATTTGATGGAAGTTTCCACTTCCTTTGTATTGTATTTGGGGACAAACCAACCATCTCATGTTCTGTATGCATTATCTATTTTAAATATATATTGTATCCACTTTTATATCATTAATTGTTTACAAAATTGCCTGGTCCCCATAGGGATGGGAATTGTAAACTTCGTTGCTTTTCTGCAAAGGAGAATCTGCCCCTAACCAATACATCCTCAGCAAGCGCATAAAAGGTGTGTTATTCTTTCATGTCGTTTCTTTTTGTTTTTGGCTGCTCAGTCAAGCGCTGGGAGGCTGAAACAGGTGTTGACCGCTTAGAGCCTGGAGGAAGGGCTGCCGTTATTATTCATTCATGATTTGACCTTATTATTCATTCATTCATGATTTGGCGGCCTCGTCTTTTTGTGGGGAGGTGTCCACAGCCACTTCCTATCTGCGGCACTGGTATGCGTGTAACTGTTCATGCTTTTACAGCCATCCTCACGCAGGTACTAGTCGGGCACCCACGGATGAGGTCTCTGGCCAATTTTATCTCGCCATTGTCGGGTGCGTTAATTATTTATTATTATTCTCCATTCATGGTTTGCCGGGCTCGTCTTTTTGGGGGAGGTGGCCCATAGTCACTTCCTATCTGCGACACTGGGATGCTGTAACTGTTCATGTTTTTCCAGCCGGCCTCGCGCAGCTAACCATCGGGTACCCACGGACGAGACGTCAGGCCAAATTTATCTTTCATTCGGGCCCTGAGTGCTCTTCACAGTTCATAAATAATCTGCAATTGCAATAATCATCATTCATTCATTCAGTGCCATTCATTCATAACAGATTCTCTATGCTGAAATTGTTGTTTCTCAAAAGTTCACCCATAATCCACACTCCACACTTTATTTCCCAACCATTTATTTTTGTTTGTTTGTTTATCATTTAATGACATGTTTTATTTGTTTCCAGCATGCATACATTTCCCAAGCTTTCTTATATACTACCGTGAGTGTAATCAATCAAAGATTGTCTGCACGATAAAAGAAACAGAGTAGTAACCATGTTTCTTTTAGGGTCCATTAAAAACATTGGGACTATTTTAGCACTGATCGCATCCATCCATTTATCTCTCAATTTTATACAATTTATATGTTTGTTACGCTATGAGCACCCTCTGTATGTACTGTCTCTAAAGTCCCATCATTGTTTACCAGTGGTTATAAAGTGGCGCGGTATACGCCAGAATGCATACCAGTGGAAAAAAAAACTGACAGTATGGCATTGTAAGAAACCCAATCCTTAAGCAATGTCCAGTAACTAGTATTTTTTGATGGAAATAATAATAAACTACCCTGAACAATATAAGTCTCCAAAGCAGTAGGATTGTGCGACAGAACCAAGAAAAATTGCGGGGTAAGTCAGGATTGTTTACAACAAATAGAACATAGGAAGACAATTAAACCAGAAGACAACAGAGTTCAAATAGCAGATGTTATTGGATATGCGTGGAATATTATACTTGAGACAGATGGATCAAACATTTGGAGTACATGAGTTTTAAATAGACAGCATTTGAACACTTCAAAATGTTTACCACAGTCCATCAGGCAGTCTTTATAAAAAAAAAAAAAATGTCCATGAAACAACCACCAATACTTTAAAAGTCCCAAAATATTATCCAATCCGTATTGTGAATTTAGTTGAAACAGAAAAGTTTAAACACAAAACAAAACAAAAATGAAACTTCAGTGCTGGGTGCTCGTTAATCCCCAATAAATAAACAAAAAGGATAATACTCCAAAACAGTTGGAACAGCCCAGATAATCCAGCAGAAAAGAAAATAAGATTCCTCCCCCTTAGGGGGTCTCACCCAGTTCTTCCTTGGCCCTGTAGAGCTTGAATTTTCCAACCAGGTAAGAAGACAAAAAGTGATGATGACAACTGGATTAGTCACTGTTGTTGCTCTTAGGATCCATATAAACAATTTGAATGACGTGGATAGTTTCAGTTTGGCAGGAGATTAGATAACTAGTTAATTTAAACTGGAAAAATGGCAGATTAGAGAAAATACTGTTTCTAACAACCAAAAGATTATTACTTCCTGATTTCTCCTTTACAGACCAACAAACTCCCTCTTCAAACACTCTGCATCCACAAAAAACCACACCTGAAAAAGAACCACCCTAGCAAAAAAGGAACCAACCTCCCTACCCGGAAGTAATAGTCCTATTTAAAGAGCCACCAATTAAAATACTTAGACTTAATGATACATCAAGCCCAATAAGACCTTTGCAAAGGCAATTAAGGAAAACACCTGAATCTAAATAGAATGTCCACGAGGCAATTAAAGAAAATATCCTCAGTTAAAACAAGAGAGAAAGTCCAGTGCAGAGATAAACCCCACCAAAAGTTAACAGTAAATTGAAATAGCTTCACCTAATTTTACCTTATGGAATCTGAAAGGCCCACTTTAAAAATGAGAACAAAATGACTTGTTTAACAATTGAACAGAGAATTAAATTAACCTGGCCAGGTATTCTGATACTCAATTAAGAGCAGCAGGCAGCAAATTACTTATGCTGCATTCATGGAGCTAGTACTACAGCATACTGGCAAAAGAAAAAAAAAAAGGACCTTTAGTTTCGAACAAAAAAACTTTAGTGTCTCTACACAGAGTGAGTAACAAGGTTCGACATTAACCATGGCCCGGTGGCCAGGAGCCGGTAGTTATGAAGCACCATAGGCCCGACTGGGCCGGTTACATTTAACTAGTATAGTATATATAGCTGTGACGGAGATATGAGTTATGGTGATGAATCTTCCTCCCGACCTGTGAGGGCGCTAAAGAATGAGAGGAGAAGTATCTGGAAGGGCTGGCCTGACAGTTTGTTTGCGGGTCAGGGAAGTGGGTCAGCCTGGAAAGAAGCGAGACTCTGTTGTAAGACCATATTGATTTGAAAGGTAAACGAGAGGAAGCTACAAGTAATAATGCAGCTGCAACCGTTTACCTCGATATCATGCGGGATTACATATAGGGGCCAGGGTAACGCGGATCTTTTCCTTCGTTTGGGTAAACACGTGGAGAGAGATGGACCGAGAGAGGAGCTCTCATTATTAAAAGAAAAGACGGGTTACGTGTTTTGTGTTTTTCTGTGTAATAATTGTCCGTGTTTTGCACCACCAGACAGTTGAAGCACAAATCCGGAGCTGTCACCGAGGATCAGCACGATCCGGATCACTACTGCACCACCGTCACGAAATACCTGTGTTTGCACTGACCACCAGCATAATTGCACTCAACCAGGACTGGTGACCGTGTGTTTGTTTTTGTTCGGGGCTGTGCCCTATTATTGCTATCCCCGCGCTTTACACATTGTTGTGTATAGCCGGAGATTTATTATTTAACGGTCACCAGACCTGGATTATAAATAAAAGCACCTTTTCCACTGCAAACTGTTGTCTGCCTGTCACTCCTGCATCTCATCACCGCTACACCTGTTCCCCTCCACTAGCCACTTTGCCACAATAGTGCATATGGCTTCTGTTTTATGAATCCAGGAAAATGGGCAAGTGTGTCAAAAAACTGAAAATTTACAAACCAGTTTTTAAATACATAACAACGTATTAATCCTAACTTCCCCGCCGCGCGTCATATGTTGTACAGTCAGAATCTGAGACTACGTACCGAAGTCCTGTGTTGGTACTTGTTCCCGCGGCAAACCTTTTACAAATCGGGGTTTTTACAACCAAACATCCAATAAGCCAAAAGGAAAGAGCTGAAATCAATAAATCATAAAGAATGTAATTATGAAAAAAAATGAAGACGAACATTTAGAGTGGAGGCATCATTATGACATATAGGAGGAAAAAAGTAACGTTCTGCCTTGTTTGGCATCAGTTTCCCAGACTTGCAGATACAACAGCAGCTTTATTTGTTGTTAATTCAACATTTCGTTTACATCATATCCAGTCTCACAGTAAGATGTCCTGATGGATACCCAGATACGCGATCGAATTGTCTAACTTTGATTTGGGATCCGATGTATTCAGGTCAAAAATGCCGTTCACAATCTTTCCAGGACTCGCTGGTATCACTCAGCAAGATTGGCGCTGACTTGGGAGAGGCGACACAAGCGACAACGCTCTGGATTGCTATTATTTTGTCTATAGTTAGGATTAGGGATGGGAATTTCTTATAGTTTCCTATTTGAATACACAGGTGCAACCTTTTTGTGTATTCCATTACCCGAACTCTGGCCCCTTACGCTACCAAGATTAAAAGGCAAATGCAGACAGCATAACAGTGTACGCCGGTAAAGTTTAGCCGGGTTCACAAAGTGTTTAAACAGTGTCCAAGACGAGATTTCTTCACTCTGTGCCCTATTTCCTTAGGCACAAGTTTATTATTTTGTTTACTGAATTAAAATACACCGAACTCAATGAGCAGCAACGTCACAGCGCGTATCTTTTCCAATTAAAGCAACGGTAGCATAATATTGCGCAAACCACCAAATAACTTTTGCTGTACTGTATTTAGAATAAAATAACACCTATCATATAGCAACCTAAATATTCTACATCTGTTTAATTCTAACAAATAATATTTATAACATAATCTTAGTGTAAATATTGTAACCTGGCCAAAATAGAAAATACATTCCAACATCACAACAGTTTAACATTATTAATTACTACTAGCCATCAAGTACTGACATCAGATGAATCTAAGTCAAGTTACTTTGTTTATTCAGTAACCTGTAAATAATTCCAAACAAGTATCCCTTGTTGTACTTTAATGGTCAATGCAAATGTTGCCGTTACTCCATCCATCCACAGAAAGTCAACAGTGATGTTTTACATTGAACTACAGACCAGAGTTAAAAAATAACTCCTTTCCAACTCCAAGTATCTTGCCTTTTCTTATTAGTCACTGCGTTGTTGTGCTTAACATTTAGTATATCTTTATAGTCACCATAACGTTAAATTATCTTTCTAATTTCAATGTTATCCAAGTTTGGATTACTTCTTTTAGCACTTGCTATATAGATGTTAAATAGCTGAAGTAACATATATATTGAAAGGCTTCATTTAGCTACTTTCTTTTGAGACATGCGCTCTCTTTGGTTACCATACACAGTTAGAAACATACTGAAAATAAAAACCATCATGAAAAAATACATAAATATATTGGGCCAGATAAAATTACATCCGGGCCAGTAAAAACACTAGCTCAGTGGCCAGAAGGGCCAGTAGTTAAAAATCTAAACATAGAGCCCTGCTGAGTATGTTTCACCTCGGGTCATGCCCTTATTCTCCAGAAGCATTTCTCCTGTAGGTTACTGAACTTGCGAATATTATGCATTACTTATGTGTGCTGGAAATCATCAAATCCTACTAATATGTTTCGTGTTGAATTTTGTCTGTTTTATTTTTGTGTAATAGTTTTATGACATCAGAATGAAGAAAGAAATCTAGGCCAGCCAAACAATCTAAGACTGAGCAATCACGAGTGGTGATTCTGACAGTTTGGACAAATACAAAAATATCAAAAGTAGGCACAGAGCCTGAACTAAATCAGCAAACTTCTCATCAGCCAGGATCTTCAATGTCTGGATAAGAGCAAAAGCATTAATTATGTAAACAACAATATCTGAAATATAAATAGCAGATGTTTTTTTTTCAAAAGTTTTTTTTTTTTTGTGATGCAAATAAATGAAATACTGTTTATTAAGTGTGTTACATGAGCCCCTCCCATGGGTAGCATGTAGTATATTCATGCTTGGAAGCTCCCCAAAACTTCAACAGCAGTCACTTCTATTAAAAAAAAAAAAAAAAAAAAAAAGATTTTAAAACTAGTATTTTCTATAGGTCTTTAATGGTAATCTAAAAATAATTGACAGTAAAACAATTGTAATGTTTTCATTGTATAACATTAAAACACTAACAAGTCATTTTAAAAAAAAAAGCTTAATAAATTGTAGATGGCATTTAAAAACAAGACATAATCCTAGCTCTGGCTGAATGTAGTAAAGTCATCCAACCCCCCACCAGCGTCCTGTGTGTGTGTGTGTGTGTGTGTGTGTGTGTGTGTGTGTGTGTGTGTGTGTGTGTGTGTGTGTGTGTGTGTGCATACTGGCACCTTTTTCAAACCACTTTAAACACTCAATAGTACTCAACACTGTTGTGGATGCTTCTTTTAAAAAGTAATCTGTTACATTTACAAGTTACTTAAACTAAATTTTAATTAGTTACAGTAACTCAGAGTTTACAGAGATTTTTTTTTTTTTTCGGTTTGGTCAGACTACAGCTCAAAATATTGTATAAAACCCACTTGTTTCTTCCTTTGACACTATTTTCTAATAAGATGGTATAAAAAGCTTGTTCATGTGACATGTAAGATTTTACTCTCTGTCTGCCACATTATGCATGTGCCGTAGTCCTTTAAATAAATAAATAAATACATTTTAAAAAATCATACAAAATGTAATGCATTCCCACATTTTGTTACCTGGCTAAACAATGGAACCATTTCACTTATATGTAATCCGATTACGGTAATGCGTTACTCCCCAACACTGGAGCTGAATTTAGAAATACTTAAATTCAGTGACAAACATTTAAGACATTGCAAAAGACTTCTAGGCGAAACATTTGTCATTGATTTTTTTTGTTTCTTTTAGTATTTCTAAATGTAAAATTTAACATAGATACATCCATATGATTTTTTTTTGTTTCTTTTAGTCTCTCTAAATGTAAACTTTAACATCCATAACTTTAAAGATTCAGTTATTAGCATCCCTGTGCAGGGAGCTGTGTTTGCCACTGCGTACTGCCACTGCTATGGTATTTCCACAGCTAATATTTCATAATCCCTTACAAGATTCTAACTCCTTATTTTCAGGGTCATTGTAATTCCTCAGGCAAAAGCATACACAACTGTATTCGCGCTAAGAGTTCAAATTCAAAACTCGAAAACGTATGTAACATTAGAAAATTATTATATATATATATATATATATATATATATATATATATATATATATATATATATATATATATATATATATATATATATATATACCCTAAATAATTAAAGTGAGAACTGCAAATCAGGACCATAAATTCAGGGGGTGGGTGGTTCTTTATATTGCATCTACTTTTAAAAGCACTCCCTCATGAGTCCTAAATCTGTCACCACCAAGGTGATCAGTCAGTGGACCAAATAAGTTGAAATTCCCGGGGAAGGTATAGGGTCTGGGCTGTACATGGTACAGGATCTGGTCCATTTATGTCCTTTTGCTGCAGGACAATGTTTGCCACTGTTCACATGTCACCTCCATCTATTTGGTCACCTAAAAAGGAGCATTGTTGAGGTCAAAACAAAGGTCCAGGACTGATAAAGATGTGAAATGCTACAGGCATTTGGGTACATGCTCATTGACAAGTGTAAACAGACTGAAAGACTTTATTGAAATGATGTGAACTACACCGGTGTTTATGGTGCACCATCCAGGGTATGTTTGACTTGTTTAACTTGTATTTTATGTTCCTGAATTACTAAAGCAAACTGGTCTCCAAAAAGTGACAGTGCACTGAATATATAAACATGTTAACTACTGTAGTTAAGTGGAGGGCGTACAAGACCATTTATTTGACTGTTTGTGCTTGAAAAGAAAGGGATCAGACTTATGGGTGCTTCAGAAATTTCACAAGCACTCTCCAAAATAACACTCCCACTCACAAGTTAGCAAATATCCCAAAGCAAACTTTCCTATATAGAACGTAAGACAGGATCAACCTCTGGGTAAAGCAAACTGGGTTATCTTAACATAAGGAAATCCCTGGAAAAAGAACATGGTGTGAAAGTTTATTTATATAAAAAAATAAAAAATAAAGGTGATTTTAATGCAACATTAATCTGGAATATGTACTTGCATCTGTCTGGTAAGGTGTAGCCTGCTGATTTAATGTGCAGTACACTGGAGGCAATGCTCTTTTTAAATGTTACTATGTTCTGAGCACCCTGCAGACCTTGGAAGAAACATATTACTCTGCTGTATACCGTGTTGCCTGTGTTGGAGATTCTATTTTTCAGCATAGTTGTTTTGATATTTATATCCACACATCGCAAGTCCTAAATCAACTGGGGAATGCATTTTTCAGTTTATACTCCACAGTGTTCGACAGGCGAAAGGGTTTCATTTAAGAGCATTATAGTCTATCCAAAGAGAAAAAAAAAAACATTGTGATGCTCACAAGAAACTCAACTGGTGAACACTCAAGCTAAAGTTGAGAGATGTATTTCCAGATGATTTATCAAAACAATTATTGGAAAACAATATGTTAAATGTATTGATGCAATACAAACAAGGGATACAGCAATTGTTTTGTTCTCTTGCACATTAATGTTAGTGTGATTTAAGTCTTTACTTGAAAGAGCAATGCCAGTATCATGTTTTTATACTAGACATCTAAGTTATTTATTTACCTTTGTCAAGTAATCCACTGTAACAGTTAACCAGGTGTATATTGCTTAATTTTTAACATTTGCTTTTGTAGAATTTTTTTTTTTTTGTATTTTGTAAGATGGGATGGTTTAAACTGCTACAATGGGAGTCCTACTGCAAATAATTCCCTGTATTTTTACGTGATATAGTTGTGTAGCATAGATGAAAAACACATTTGCATTAATGTAAAAGCAATCAACACCATACCGTGGACTAAAGTATTCATACTAATCACATCCACACTTTTGAAGCAGCAATTGAAGACAATGTGAAGCAATATTTATTTGGATTAATTTGACGTTGTTGGTATCTTATAAATTAGTTATATATCCAGGATAAGAATTATAAAACCATAAAAGGAGGATATAATTAGTTTTGTAGTATTACCTTGTTTTGGGATCAAATTGTTAGATTTTAAATATTATTTCAGAGTTCAGTTTTGAAGCCAAAAGAAGACACAGTTAAATTATTTTTTGTGAGTGTTTCCTTTTAGTTTTTAAAATTATGTTTTATCTGGAACTTTTAAATGCCCAATGATACAATATACAGGGCCATATTTTAAGTATTTATCGCCTGTTTTTCAAAAAGATAAAATCCATGTCCAATTGAGTATTTCCAAATATATTCCTGCAAAAACTCCTTCCCTCAGTAAAAAAGTCACCTCACAATAAACTTTTTTAATAGTCACAATTTTTGCTTTTATTCATGCAATATAAAGCCACCTTCAATACTGAGGCCACTCCTGTATTCAGACCACCATCGGCAGTCACAAATCACCATAAACATGCTGCAAACTTCCTTAAAACGGGGGTGCGAAATAATGTAACTCAGTTAATTTGAGATTTAAAAAGTAAAATAATAAAAGCTGCACAATATATCAGAACAGTCTGCACAGAAGTAAACTAACTCATATCTTAATAAGATCTTTGACAGATGTTCAACAATGTCCCATTAGTAGTAAGGCCACCCCCTATTGAAGCCACATTTTGTCCTCAATATACTTTATTTTTATTGTACATACTGCAGTTTCCTTGTAGGTTTGTAGTATCTGTTTACTCTGATAAGTCAGTAGATAAGTCATCTATTATTCTCACTCAAAAGTTCCCCCAAGCTAACTTGTACAGACAGTAGCTGCTCGGCTTACTGTTCTCTCCACTCACAAGGTGCAGTATTTGAGTGACAGGTTATTTCTGTTGCAGAGAGCAGGTACATCTTGATTCCTGCAGTCTTCTGAAAAGGTTCTTAAGATCTCCCTTTGATGACTGGATTTTTATTTCGACAAATATATACAAAGGATTTGCTTAGGTAACCCAGAAGAAGATGGGTCTCTCCAAAATGGGAAAACCAAAGAATGGCAAAACACAGCCCGAACACTTTTCAGGTAAGGTAAAATGTTTATAACTGAAAAAGAATGCATGTATAACACTGTGAAGATTATACTGTGAAATCGGGTCTTTTTAAAGTGCTACTATTGAAATGATTTCATTCCTTTAAGAATTTTAGGACAAACTGCTTCACAATGGGGCCCAAAGTGACAAATTGAATGTTCCCTGACATTTGCCAGACAGGCAGTAATTATTCTTTCTCTGTATGTTCACTGCCAAGACATCACTGAACATTAGCGAATGGTGATTATTAAACTATGTAATCAATGAAACTCCCCTGAGAGACAGGACTCTATTTTAAAGACTGCCTTTAATATCAAAGACCTGTCCTGGCTTCACATAACTGTACCCCCTCCAGTTCAAATTAGTGTGCACATTTAAAAGTTTTTCCACAGAAACATATAACACCTCGTAAATAAAAAAAAGGAATCTTAGAGACATAGTTTTAAAAACTGCAAATACTTGCAACATGGAGGCCTGCTGTAATGTAGGTGAAGATGGAATTGTTACACTGAGGTTCACGTTTTGTATAAGATATCTGGCTTCCATTCACTGCTGCTTTTACTCAATGTTGTGATAAATCAAAGCTTTAAGGCATAAAACATGAGGCAATTTGGACTTATTTTCTTTTGTAATTTCCACATGTGCCGACAACTAAATAAACAGTTTGGAGGAAAAAAAAAAGAAAAAAAAAAAATGGTCTTGTGTACAATGTCATGGCCTTTCTAAATTATATTTTTAATCCAAAACAATATACAATTAAAGTTGTATCAAATTAGACATTCAACACTTGTATTAAAATAATAGCATTGTATAGCTTAATAACGTCGTAAGAAGACAGAAGGAATAGAACCTATGCCACAATTACGGTGTGTGTGTCTGAAACAAATATGGGAGCTTCAGGGGCTGTAGAACTCAATCAAATTATTTTGAGAAAAAAGAACCTCAGACAACATTAGTTTTCATTTTTCTATTTTTCTTTTCTAACAATATAAAGGCATTTTACTTTAAACTGCAGGTGCTGCATAAACAATTAGTCCTGCTTTGAACGTGGGCCATTGTAAAAAAAATTATATCGAGAAAGTCTAAATAAAGGACAGCTTTCCATACTATTCTGCTACAATAAATGTTATTGCTATTTAATATAGGTCATAACTATAATAAAATATTAATTCATATTTACAATATTTCACCTGTGCTGTAATGAATTAGGCAGGGAAAAAATAGAATTGTAGATTACTTTATCAAGATATTTGATATTTGAGCTTAGAATTGTCTTACTGTAAAAAAAGGGTATTGTTTTCAGAACTTTATTGAAAACCTAAGGGGTTTTAGAAGTAATAGTTCTAAAGTTGTTTAAAATAACCCATGGGAAATGCTTACGCATTTTAACAGAACCTGCGCTACTTATGTCTTCAAGCATAGTACAGAATTGAAACGCTCAGGTGGTTTGTATGCATTACTCATAGAACTCATAGGTGTCTTATTTCTCTGTTTAAAAAAACGTGAAACCAATTCCTTTGATATAATATTAAAACAATTATATAAAATGCAGATACATTGAATGAATTTTTAGATAAATAATGGCCCGTAAAGACACTTCTGTGATTATATTATCCGATATATATATATATATATATATATATATATATATATATATATATATATATATATATATATATATATATATATATATATATATATATATATATATATGTTATTAATTATCAGTACTAACTATTCTGCAGTAACACGGAGTAGTAGGGACACAGATTATTTTTCATTGGTAGAAGGTGTTCTCAGGTGTTTTTAAACCTGCCTGGTTCTATCACAGGACATGGTTGTTTTTTTGTTTTGTTTTTTTCAGATGAGACTCGAGTTCTTTAGGATACACATATAGTGATATCAGATTTACAATCTAAATCTAATTAAGAGAATTTAAATGTATTTTTTTATTAAAAAAAATTATATAGTTTTAAGTTTTTCTAAAGCATTTGTTAATGCTGCGACCCACCGTTGTTTAAGATTTCTGAGACACTCTTCCAGTCCAGAAGCTTGAAACTTTTGGACCAAATTATATATATATATATATATATATATATATATATATATATATATATATATATATATATATATATTTTTTTTTTTTTACCGAACGAGAAATTTATTGCACGCGCAGCCATCGTAGATGGGCAACTATGTCAGCTTGCCTCGCGCACTGAATGCATGCCTGCCACAGCTTGCTGGTACAGACGGGGATTGCAGTAAAGTACATGCGTTTTGCAGAAATTAAAGTTGGCTTACATAATAAAGGGATTTAACAGTAGAGTTTTGAGCAGAATACGGGAATAAATCTGTCCGATGAGGTGTCCTGGAAAAGTGTCCAAAAACGGGAGAGTCCCGGCAAATAAGGGAGAGTTCACAGGTCTGCATTAATAAAAAAATAACAACTGGTATGAAATACAGAGATGGAGGGGAAGCATGCATTTAATAATGTAATGCATTTTACATATTCTCCGTATTTGTTTTGAGACAAATAATATAGGTTTAATTTAGATTTCACTGGGAAACCAGAAAATCTACTGTTGTTGGTATTATTGTTAAGAGTTTGTATATTACAAACTGCGAGTATTGGTAAATGACTCAGTACTGAGAGGTTATGGGTAAAGTAATCAACATTCGCATCGAATATAATACACCAGTCTAATAATAATAATAATAATAATAATAATAATAATAATAATAATAATAATAATAATAATAATATGTCTTTAGTGGAAACACATTTTTCAAAAGAACAATTTAAATATCGTACAATTTCATGGTCACGTTTATTTTCCCTTTTAAGATCAGTGCTGCTTGTAGGCTAAATGTTTATTTCTGGTGGACTTTTTCTTTATTGTGATAATGATAATAATAATTCTATTAATACTGCTCATCAGCTGCCTCTTAGGCAAATCAATCAGATAAACTGTAACATTAAACTGACCCCTCCCGCAATATTAGCCAGCCAATTGGAGTCCAAGGCTGCCACCCCCTCAATTCAGACAACTATTTAGGATCTGAAACTCGGCTAAAGTTTCAAAAAAAAAAAAAAAAAAAAAAAAAAAAAAAAAGGATACAGAATTTCTAAAAGAAAGGACTGCCAAATCTTTTTTTTTTCTTTTTAAAAAATCGGGTTAATCTTGGGCATTAAAAAAAAAACCAAAAAAAACCAAAAAAAAAAACATCTCTATACTTTAATTGAATTGCAATGATATTTCTCTAATCACGGATTTCAAAGTGAAAACCCTTCTCTTTGCATTTCTTTCGGGAAGAAATGGAAGACAGTTCAAGTTCTCCCGTATCCCCTGTGGATAGTTTAGAGACCAGTGAGGAGGAGTTGGACAGACAACAGCGAAGATTCGGAAAGAAACGGAGATGCAGCAAAAAGTTTAGTGAAGACAGCAGCCACAGTCCAGGGAAGAGGGGAAAGAAGCAGAGTCCCAGCACCACCCAGTCCTACGAAGAACTCCAAAACCAGCGAGTCCTGGCTAATGTCAGAGAAAGGCAAAGAACCCAGTCCCTCAACGAAGCCTTTGCATCCTTGAGGAAAATTATCCCAACTCTGCCCTCCGATAAACTCAGTAAGATCCAGACACTCAAGCTGGCTTCCAGATACATTGACTTTCTCTATCAGGTCCTGCAAAGCGACGAGATGGACAGCAAGATGTCCAGTTGCAGCTATGTGGCGCAAGAGCGGCTCAGTTACGCATTTTCAGTGTGGCGGATGGAAGGCGCTTGGTCAATGTCTGCATCCCACTAGCCACAAAGTCATTCATGTTATGCCAAAGGGGTAGGTGTCAACGTACGAGTGATGGTTTGGGGAAAAGTGTTTTCAGGGTTCTCATTTAACGTTGGATTACTATTGTTGTTTTTATTGGAAAATATTGTAAAATTTCAGTAGTTAAATGTTGTACTGCAGTAAAGGTACGCGTAACATCTACAGAGCACCAACATTTGCAATAGCCTACCTATCTGTATAATCCTATTGCGCACCCAGTTGATAATGTTGTATTTTAACAGATGTATACCAAAAATGCAACATAATTAGACAGAGATGCAACATAACAATATGACAATCGGAATGCGTGCCATTGTTTCGGCTTTACACAGTTTCAGTTTGTCAGTAAATGATTTCTAATTGAAGCTAATGCACTGCTTTGATACATTTTGTTTTCTTTATAAACAATAATGGAGGTCTTTGCTGTGGAGCCACAGTACGCTACGATTTCCAAACGTCAGCAGACACAACTGTGCCCGATGTTTCAGCTGCTAAACAATGTGACTTACCTCGAAATAATGGGCAGTACACATGGAACATCGTTCTTGTTGTAATTTCAGTGCACAAGGTTGGGAGTTTTTGAATTTGGTTAATTGTAAACTATGGATAAACCACAGTGCTACTTAACTGGCACATACAGAATAGATCTGTAGCTATTGTGTAACATATGTCCTGTTTTAGACGAGCTAAATTATAATAAGATATTGCCTGGTTTCTCTTGCCTCCCCAAATACTAAAGTAGCCAGTTTACCGTTATTCGTATAATTTCGCCTTTACTGAGGGGCGTGCATTTGATAAGCCACAGTTGGGGTCATATTGAAAACACAAGATTCTCGACTACTTTTTGACAGGAATGTGTTCAAAATACTAAAATACAGAGTGGTTTAAAATATAAATTGAGTTGGTTGCTTTGCAACAGAAAGCAGTTCAGAAATCAATGGCCTAGTAGAAAGCAGCACTTTTTTTAAAGCACAGACTTGATAGATCGTCCAGTATTGAGTAAAGTTGCTATCCTTAGTCGGTAATAAAGCCAAGCCACATTGACCAAAACTAAAGAAAAACTGACTTGATTGCCACTGCTAAATTAAATGATAGTGCGCACCGCACGCTATGCATTGTAAACGATGCGTTTATAATGTGTTCCATACAGGTTTGTTTTATTCTTCAACACATTTTTGTGTATTTTAATTGTTTTACACTACTGTTGCCAAATGAGCATTACACTGTAAACATAACAAAAATGTTGCACAAAATTTACATTTAAATCTTAAACACGAATCTTGATTTATAGTGTATTATATTAGGATACATGAGCCCTTCGCTAAAAAAAAACGATGTTTAATGATTAAACATGGATCGAATGCAACAGATTTTAAACATATGTTGGAATTTCTATGGACCCTACTCTGCAATCTTTCATAATGTTTATTTCGGTAACACTTGCTTGTTATTTGTTAAAGCTTTTCTCATACACATTTCATGAAAACTCACTTGTTTATAAATGATAACATTGTATATTTAATTCTTACACAAAAAGTGTTACATTCTATAGAACATTCTTATAGATGATATGTTTTAATCGTTTTGGATAATTGATAAATTTCGCGTTTTCAGGTTTTCAGGCTGTGTTTTCAACACAAACAATACATGAAGTGCCCAGACTCAGCACACACCAGTCAATCAGTGTCTTGTTGTAAAATGTTGGTTTTTATGTAGGCCTAAATAAACACCTAGGAAAGAAGCATGCGTTTCTATACCACTTACATAATTTGGAGCAACACACAGTTTGCACTTTTTAAGTCAGTATTGTATTCTAAACCTACAGCCATACCATTAACTGCATGGGTATTTTTGGAAAGTACTGGCCTGAGAGCAGTATAAACTGTACCAAGCAAGATTGAAAATGACCAGTCCCTTATGTATAATTATGGTGTATAATTGAATGCTTTCCCGTGACCTTAACCACAGAAATACAATAGCATGCGATTGGGCAGAAAACGTAAACCAGAATTTAATTGCTGATCAAAGAATATCTCATGAGGCCTGTCTAAATTCCCATTAACATTATTTTTGGAGTAGGCTTTCGTTTTCCTGAAGAGACTGTAAGTAAAATAAACTAAACATATTGAGTGTGTGTGGGTGGGTTGTTATTTATTTACTTATTTATTTGATTTTTTGGCAGTGCTTAGGTTGCAGGATTTACTAAGCTAAAAACTTTGACCACAATACACACGTTTTACTAATTTGTATTCTTGTATGTAACTATATTACAAACACATTGTTTAATAATTTAATATAAATCCAAGCTTTGGTATTTGACAAGTTTGTGTGTGTGTGTGTGTGTGTGTGTGTGTGTGTGGTGCATCTGAATATTCCAAAAAACAGTCAAATGCATATCACGTAGACACACGTTTAAGCTAGTAACTTGTGTAGCCTTAATATTCTCAATAAGCACAAATGTTGTGTGTTTTTTTTTTTTAATTTAACATACATCTGCATATTATTACTGGACTAATATTGGTTATTGTATAAGGAAAAGGGGAAAGAAAAGTTTTCAAATAGGGTAAAGGCATTATTTTGCTAAATGACTAGATAAGCATATTTAATCTTAATTTGTGTGCATGCAATAGTATTTTCAAATTACCCTTAAAAAATCCACTTATTTTTTTTTTTAACTTAATGTATCATTCTGTGCAATATTCGCAAGTGAGGAAATTGGTTATTTGCATTTCGGCAGGCATATGTAAAGGCCTTTTATTATGATGAATACTAGACACAAATATAGTCTGCTTGTGATATTTCATGAAGTAATTGTGTGGATAAACTTTGGTAGTGTGTGAGATCTTACAACTCAGATACAAGTCTGTCATTCTCCCGTCTCTTCTCGAACACCAGTTCTTAAATTTACCCCACCATTTTTGGACAAAATAGTGTATCAGAGTAAATATATGAGATGGCTACCTGTAATCTAAACTAACCTGTTAGAAATGATAAAATTCTGCAATGCTTGGGAAGTAAATTAAGCACATGTTGAAACTGGTGTAGATTTAAAGTTCATTTTTAACATTGTTTTCTTAGGCTATGCACCCTCATTTACTAAACATACATATGTAACAGATTGTAAACACAATTAAATATTTAATTCAATGGTTTGCGAATATACTAGACGCACACTATATGGAGCTTTGACGTAACAGTATTTAAACTGAAAACGTCCTATGCAATTAATGGCATGCTAATGTTTTATGAATACATATCCCAAAACACATAGTGTACTATGTATATAAACACTAAGTTTATAATCTGTTGCATCTCATTCTTAAACATTGATTTAGAGTGTGATCCCACTCCCCCCCCCACACACACACATTGTGTTCTTAACAGATCAATCAAGTGAAATATTCAAAGCAAGAAAAGCTCTATCTCTATGTAGGCTGTTAGTCAGTTTTGTAATAGGATGATCATATTGTCTTAATGTTTACACCTCTGTCGACCACTTGGGTACTTGGCTCAGTAACTAAGTTCATTTAGTTTATTCATCAGGTCCTTTATAAATGTTTTATACAGTAATTGGTCATATTATTTTGATAAGTGTTACTATGCAGGAACTGCTCTTGGCTCTAGTTAGAATGGAGTGCATATATAGCCCCAGATGGCCATTTCAGTTTGATCCCAGATGAACTTCTTTTCAATGAACTGTGCTGGTTAGTTTAGTTCCATGTAGCGAGTATAGCACCTATGTAGTGCTATGTTTGATACACTAAGGGTAATTTTTATAAGTTTGTTTTGTAATAAGTAGCTTTTGGAGGACGTAACTGCTTTGAATTTTATATAGCTTCAATATCACCAGCAAATGTGCACTGTAATTTTTTGGAAACAAATACTGTACGTTTGCTTGTTGTTTTTGTTTAAACGCAGTGTTAAAACCCATAAAGTTTAAAAAAAAAAAACATTTAAAGCTTGAGTGTAAAAGGTGTAAATTTGCATTTAGTATGGCATTAACTTATATTCAAGGTTAATTACAGTAAATTAATTGGTAAAATGGTAACATATTAATTATGTATTGGTAAAATATAAGAAATTGTCAAGTGAATCTGTGACCGCTAATTCAAAGTAGAATATTATTATCAAGATCATATATAATTTAGTAAACTATGTCTACAACGACACGTTGACTGACGTTAAAAAAACAAATATTAACAAATCGAGATATCAGTCAACCATCTAAACCGGTACAGGCCTACAAGTGGCTGTTGTAATGATCAAAAGTAAACAAAATGATGAACCTTTTTGAATATGATTTCTTTCTTTTCAGACTGTTTTTACTTTCTGAAGATGATATCGGATTTATTGAAGAACATAAAGAACCTCAAAAGGATGGTCATGAGACTCAACAAGACAGGAGCTCTCAACTCTCAGAATACTTCCAAAACAACCACGACAACGGCAAATACAACGACAAAATAAAATGTGTTGATGTATCCTGCAAACGTCTTTACAGATCTGATTAATTTAAATTTTGAATACCGGTATGATGATTCAGGAAAACTTTCCACCTTTTTGTATTTTTTTGTACTTTCTCTTGCTTTTGAATATAAATGTACAAACAAATTGAAATATTTTACATAACTATTGGTGTTTCTCAGCTTTCTTTTAAAAGGAACAACGCAATTGGAAAGAAAAATATGAATTCTCAAAATGCTGCATGGACGCTTGAAACTTTTTTTTTCAAAGCTTTTCTATTCTGTTGTCTATTCGGGTTAGTATAAATGTTGCTTGTTGTTTATTTATTAAAACAAATATTTTTTATCAAGCCAGGTGACTAGTGTTATAACTTTAAACAGTATTATTATTGTTCTACGAACAGATTTATTTTAAATATATTGCTAAAACAAAGCCAGTAGCATTTACTAATGTATGTAGTTTTTTTTTAAATGTTATGGATTAATACAAATCCAAACTGCATCAGTTGAAGGGAATGAACCACAGGCAGATTATTATAAATCCAAATCATTGAGTTGCAGGATAATTATTTTAACACCTTGTTTTAAGGTGCATATTAATTGAATAATATACCATAATGTCTGTCAGTTTGTGTTGTCTTTTCCTAAATAGTGTCTCGTTTTAATGTCTTTTACTGTCCTGGGGGGGGGGGGGGGGGGGGGGGGTGGGGGGGGGGGGGGGGGGGGGTGGGGGGGGGGGGGGGGGGGGGGGGGGGGGTGGGGGGGGGGGTGGGGGGGGGGGGGGGGGGGGGGGGGGGGGGGGGGGGAGGGGGGGGGGGGGGGGGGGGGGGGGGGGGGGGGGGGGGGGGGGGGGGTGTCCTTACAATTGAGCAAAGGGGCCGAGTAACCATAGATAACTTTGTCATGCTTTAAGGGCTGTTTGATTTTTGTTTATTAACTGTTAACAAATAGCTAATAAACATGTAATACACATTATGTTAACTGTTAGTTAATAATAATATATAATAGGCCAGCTAAAGCTGCAAACACCAAAGTTCTATGGATGATCAATCAAATACCAGAGCCCTATGGATGATCAATCAAACATGAAGAGCCCTATGGATGATCAATACCCAGTAGATCATATACTTGAAATCGGTTCAAATTGTTACTGTAGTAATGTTTAGCATATTAAATCAGGTTTTTATTAGCTCTAACACTAACCATAGCTAATTGTTAACAGTTAATAAACCAAAAAACGGCCCTTAAAAATAAAATGTGTCCGATAACTTTACAACTTTTTAAAATGTCGAGCTCCTACTGAAGCTATTCATTTTTCATTTAACTCTGCACTTTGTCATCTTTAAGCATGACATTATTTACAACTGGTTATAGGTTAGAAAGCATATATTAGGAGACCAGACAGCCAATAGAAACACCTGCTAAGCACAGTGTCAATTGCACCTAATTTGTGAATTAAGCAGGTGTAGTCCAGTGAATTGGAATACAATGAATAGGCCTACACCTGTGAATCACGATTGCAGCGTACCATGTTTTAATCATCACAGGTGGATCTTCTGCTAAATCAGTCCAAACAAGATCCCGAATGCAGCGTAATGTAATGTGACCCCTACTGGCCGAATAGGCACATTGTATGTGTGCATAAAGACATGACTACAAACCCCACTAGGGGGGATTCTATCGAGGAAGTTCACGATCTAAAATATTCGTATGCGTAAAAGGAATTTGTACTTGTAATTATAGGTACGAATCAAAAATACGAGTACAACTAAAAAAAAAAAATGACGAGTACAAATCAGAAAATTACGAGTACGGCACAGAGTTACGAGCACAGCTCACAAAATCCCGCGTTGGACTGAGCGTGAAATCACTGTCAGAAATACGTCAGAGGTCAGAGGACTAACTGTTGATTGGGGGAACTGTATTTAACACGCATGCGTCCAGCATCTTGCATCGCTGATAAGAGGAAATTAGTGGTTGCAGGTTTGTGAAATATGTAGGTGGAATTTTAAAGTAGTAATATGGCACAAAGTGACCCAACAGATGGAGCCTCAGCCTAAGCAAAGATCTTCTATATACACAAATGTGTCTCATTTTTCCCCATCTCCGTCGATGCGGTGCATCATGGGTATTCAAATACCCCTATCTATATGGCTGCGTCCCAAAGCGCACCCTTGCTCACTCGTTACCTTCCCTTGAGGTGCAGAAGTACTGTGTTCGCCATATTAAGGGTTTTCCCAATTCGTTAGGGAACGAGTCAAGGGTGTTTTATGTGCCCTTCACTGCAGTACTGAAGTGGTTTTGTGCTGAAGTCCCAGAACTCTGCGTTAAAGGCGGAGACAAGTGGGGACGGTTTGCAAATATGTAAGACGCAGCTGTACATACATATAATGTAAATATAGTTAGCCATGAAATTGTAGATATTGATAAGATATTTAACAAGCAGATTATTTGAGAAATGTATGTTGTGTTGAGTCGCTTAGCTAATGCAATTTATATTTTTAAATCTATGATCACGATTAAATATATGATTAGAAAGTACAGCGACAAATCTTTTCAGTACATATCGATTGCTGGAATTAATTATCTAGCAATTATTTAATGAACTAGATACAGTAGGTAGCTATTGATAAATATAAGTGAGTAATATATTTCAAAATTATTATTATATATTTTTATTTTTCACGGGGAAACGAAACGCCGCGAAGCTGGGCTGGGAGTGACATTTGAAACTTTAATGTAGCCTGCACACTTTTATAGTTTCCATTGTATGTTTTTGCAATGATTAATAAATTAGTATAGAACCTTTAGCCATTTCGCAGTGATACTGAATATAAACCAAAATATATTACCTATTGGATTTAAAGTAAAATAGATATATTATTATTTAAAATATATATTTAAAAAAAACGTAAATATTAGGCTACATTATTAAGTACATGCTTGTAAGATGTGGCAAAGTTTGCATTTTATTAGCCAGTAGCAAAGTTTTTGAAATTATCTCAAAGTTTAAAAATAACCATATACATATAAAATGTTCTAAATACGTCTTGTTCACTCAGTAGGGCAATAGCGTGGCAAAGACATCTCCTACTTGGCAAAATCCTTGCCACAGTTCTTTGGAACAGGAATAGTGCAAATGCTGCAGCCATTCTTCCAAACTACAATCTGACAAAAAAAGATTTGGTAGCTTCTTGCTTAGTCAAAGGTAAAGGTGCTGAATGATGATGCTGAAGTGCGTGCCATTTAACGCTTTTAATTTCATCTTGCCTCTCTCATCCAATGCACACTCTGTGACGTTGGTAATACGTCACACGAAGTGTACACTTGTGAAGGGTGTGGGGCGCAGCCTATAATGTAAAGGCTGCTTCATTTCTTATTCAAAGCTTTCTCTTTTTTTTTTTTAGCAAGAATTCCCTGGATTTGTTTAGAGATATCCCTTAACACATACATGTTCTTATTTCTACGATCTATGTTTTCACTTGGCCTGACAGGGGCTCTTTTCGCCAAAGTGCTGTCCGAAATTGCTGGCTTCATGAATATGCATGAGTAGACGGCGGCGTGGTTTGGCTGTCAAGGGGTTGGGATAGCCTGTGATCGAGATTCTAATTTCTATATCCTTGATATCGGGTAGATTGCAGTAATGTTTGATAATGTGAACGAGAAGAGATATTATTATTATTTTGGGGTCAGTAACTCCTACAAATAACCAGGTGCTAATCCATTCAGGGCCTTGTAAATTAACAGTAAAATCTTAAAATCAATTGTATACTGCAGAGGAATCCAGTTTATAGAGGCCAAAACGGGTAGTGTGGAAATAAATGATTGGTCTAAGTTTGGTTATATTTCTCAAATGGTAAAAAGATAATTTAGTAACTTCCCTAATGTCCCTAAAGTCTCAAATGATCGATCAGGATCAAACTCTTAATTTCTAGTTTAAGTTTTGATGAGAGACTGCAAGGCTCAAGCTCATGTAATCCCACATTTCCTTTTAGTTGGTTCTACGAGTCCACTAAACCTCTGTTTTATCTGAATTCAACATTAGAAAATTCTATGACTTCTGCAATGTATAAAAACTATGTAAAAAAAAAAAACAAGTTAGAAAAATACAACAGCCATTTAAAGTGGTGTTATCAAACACAAAATCCCAAGTTAGGAGAAGCAATTGGGGCAACCTTTTCAAGCATCAAGCAAATAGGCACAACTGAGAAGGTGCTGGGACCCAAGATTCACACAATTGTTGCTTCTAACTTGGCTTCTTTTTTTCATTGCTCCACTTTACATTGAAAGACTCATTCCCTTATCAACTGGATTGTAATCAGAATGAAGATGCTGAGACACATGTGCCAAGGAAAGTGTTCTTGGTTATCCTTACAAGCACTACTACAGAGAGAAAGACAGACGGAATGGGAGAGGCGTCATCACAGGCGCAGACTAATATGCTTTGGGAAGACACATGGACAACATGCAGGTAAGGCACAGGTAGATCAGGGCACACATGGACAGACATTTAGCCCATACATACAAGAATATGTGAAAGAGCATGAAGCAATATCTATCCAACAATGAAGATGATGAACAAGACCAATAACGGCAACGAGTGCAAGGGACAGTGAGAATGCAAGGTAAGTGTATGGGAAGTGACAGAGCAGTGCAGGCATTGCAGATCCAGGGCTGGGGTGCTGGAGCCTTATTTTTTGGTTGTGCATTGTCAATGTTTTTTGTTGCAGATGTGACTTTTGAGGTGATAAGGGAATGGTCACAATCCCCTTGAAGCTGCACAAAGAGCATTTCAATGTAAAGTGGAGCGATGAAAAAAAGAAGCCAAGTTAGAAACAACAATTGTGTGAATGTTGGGCCCCAGCACCTTTCCAATTGTGCCTATTTGCTTGATGCTTGACAAAGTTGCCTCAATTGCTTCTGTTAACTTGGGCTTTTGTGTTTGATATCACCACTTTAAATGGTTGTTGCATTTTTCTAACTTGTTTTTTTACATTGACAATGTTTTTGTTATAGATATCACTTCTTTTTTTACTTGATAAAATAATGAATAAAGCGAGGGAAAGCTATTTGAGAATGTGTATGGTAAATAGACACAGACAAGAGAGTAATAAGTAGAGTAATATAAGAAATGAGAAAAGATTTGAAAGTAAAAATAATGGTAGACGGGACTTTTAGACTGTATTGAAAGTGTAAACATTGTATTCTTTTAATTGCAAATGTACATCCATGAGTAGTGAAAACAGTGTTTTGGTAGGTTTTGATATATTTATATTTACGTAGGTACAAAACAACAATGTTATGAATCGTTAAAAAGGTACATATGCATGTCAGAGCTAAAGGGTAGTTTACCAACACATTTTAATGTGGAAAAAACTGATTATAGAGGTGTAGTGAACTTAGGTCAATGTAAGGCATTTGTAAAGCATTCAGTCTCTGCATAAAAGGCAATATCCATGTCCTTTGCCTTCCTTGGCCATGGTTTGACTTCAATGAGTGCATCACTTGCATGCACCCATTTTCCATTATCACCCACAGCAAGAAGAGACACATAGTGTCCTGAAGTAACACCCTGTCTTTGGTGTATGATAATGGAAGCTAATTCCTGTTGTCCACAGTAATTTTGCTCTTCTGCACAGCAGTAAACTTTGCATTGTGTCGCTTTGTAATGGTCCTGTCTGGTTCGGACTGCAATCATTGTTCCTGCTGACTGAATAAGTTCATGTTTCATGATTGGAGAAGTAGTGCATTGCCTATATTTGCTACCATAAAATCGTTGGTCATTTGATATTTCTATAAATGAGTTCTTCCAAACACATGGAATCTGTACCAGCAGGTACATGTAGAGGGTAAACATGCATCACCTGTCGGTTTGATGAGCAGTAGTTACACCTAGTACCTAGAGTGTCATGACTTATTGTGACTGAAACCATGTGAGATACTTCAGGACAAATTTCTAACAATTTGGTGAGAAACTGCAACTTCTTGCTGTTCACCTCTTGTGGAAGGGTGGTGGGTGATTCACTGACACAAGAGACAGAACAGTTGTACTTGGAACACCACCCAGGTGCCCAGTTTTATTTTCAGGACTTTTTCACTTTTCACCTGCAGAGGCCACTGTTGTCCGTGGGCTGCCTATCAATGATGATAGACAGCACCATGGAAATACCAAAGCTGGTAAGAGAATTAACTGCGGGCGCACTCGCAGGTGCTCAAAGAAAAAATAATGAAAACAGAAGGGGAAAAGAACAAGGAAAAATAAAACAGTAATAAAACTACAAATAAAAGGTGCTGCTCTCGGCAGCGTTATCCCGGTCGCCGCTACCCGCATGACCTGGATCACCGACCTACTCTAGCGGCTCCCTGCCTGCTCTAAACAATACTTCGGGGGTCTGCCCAAGGGTTCCCCGCTGTCACTCTCTGGCTTGTCCGTTGCTGTATTTCTCCCAGCTGGTTTCTCAGTCCTCGACCAGCGCTTCTGTACACACAACGTATCTAAGAGGGCAGACCTGAGGAAACAGCAGAGCGTTAACTTATAGGGCTAACAATCTCCCCAAGACTCGCCTCTCAGCCATTCAGAGAGGGGGAAAGTCCACACACCCACTTTCCCACCTCCCTGTGTCACTGCCATGACTCACAGGCGGTTGTTGGACGACAGCTGCTCTCTTCCTGCAGCACTGTGAACACGCCAGCAGAGTCAGCACAGATCTCCCCCTGCTACACCTCTACTGAAGGGTTCTCCTAATAAGTGACAGATATCCACAGTAGTTAAAGATACAGTGGATGGCAAGTGTTCATAGTTATGAACAAAGCTCCTGGTAACCTCTTGTTGACTGTGTTTTAATGAATCCTTCAGAGGTTGCAAGTGAAGAAGGCACTGGAATGTTGCATTTGCATAGCATGAGGTGAAATTTGGGATGCTCAAGCCTAGATGTGTAACTGCAAGTGTTCTCTTAGAAGATTGAGGCTTTTGCTGTTCCTGAACATTAGTAATGGCTCTGTTAATGAAATGCACTCGATTTTTTACCTTGTGTCCCTTGTGAGTGTTGGTCTCCTTCAAGCTCATCAACGTAGGGCAATAAATCCTTCTCAGCCTCTTGTACTCTGCAACTGCAGTCTGAGGTGCTTTAATGCAGGTGGGGTCAAAAAGTTAATAAGGTGGACACTGCTTAAGGGTGTAACTCTGGAAAGTGCAACAAAACTTTGTCCACAGGAGGAAATGGAGTTACCAAGATCCGTCCTAACTGTTTTTAGAGTCTTTCCCTGGCATTTGTGAATGGTGATTGCATGAACACCAATGACTGGGAACTGCTCTCAAACAATGTACTCTGTCCATGATTTCAAACTTTGAGCATAAACGTTCAAAAGTATGGGTGACTCCATTGTTAAATTAGATGGTTATGATTTTGACCATACTTGTATTTTCCAAATTGTAGGAAACAGCTTGAAGGTCCCCTACTGCCCCAGTGATGAGACTAGTGGCAATGTCAATGTTCTTGCGAAGCACCAGTTTGCAGCCTATTTTGACTCGAATGGTAGTTTCCAGTCCAGCTGTACAACAGCAGTCAATCTTGTAGGCGTTCATTTTTTTCAGCACATTTCTCTGGAAGTTACAAGGGCAGTCCACAGTCCATAAGATGAATGTCCTCTCTAGGCATACAATCAAGCACGGCAGTCTGGATCTGGTTACAGGCATCTACAGTAGGCATGACGCAAGTTGAGTTCTCGGGATGAAATAGTTAGGTGGCTATTTTTTTAACTAGCAGTAGGAGAAAACCACTTCAGCAAGTAAAGTACAGTCTGCCAGAATTGACGGATGCTGTATCTACTATAGATACTAATGAGAGCAAAACAAATACAAAAGAAAAACATGGGAAATGCTGTGAAGCATCCACACTATAACCTGTTTGACAGAACAGGTGATTTATTTGCACTGTGCAGGACCTTATTTTCCCCCATTGGTGCTTGAGCCCTGCAGCACTCACAGAATCACCGCTTGTGCACCTATTACACTATGTAACACAATTTTTGTTCCTGGGTAGTAAGTGTTATTTCCTAATTGCTTATGCCTCAAAAGTATAAAAAATGGCTATTATTCCCCACAAACTTTGCTTTTGTGACCAGAACAGTGAAATACAGTATAATCGTAAATCTCGAAAAACTACTCACTTCTAAATCTTTTGTAGTCATTTTTGTATTACTTTAGTATAAATACATGCTAATGTGGATTCATATGTTGTTTTTTTCTGACTTTATGTGAGCAAAAAGACACACATTTGCCTGTTTTCCCATTGGAAATAGTGATATTTCAAAATATCACTGTCCTGGTCACGAAAGCAAAGTTTGTGGGGAATAATAGCCATTTTCTATACTTTTGAGGCATAAGCAATTAGGAAATAACACTACCCAGGAACAAAAAAATAAATAAATTGTTACACGGTGTTATCAGTGATTAAAGCCTGGTTTTCAAACAAACTGATTATCGCTCACCAATACTGTATTGGTATGAGAAACGTGTGTTTTTAAAAAATGTATTTCAGCTTTCAAATCACTTAAAATATGCTGACGATAATGTAAACAACACCAAGCTACAGACAGGGAGTCCCAAGCTTTAAACATGTATTGCTTATTGATAAGAACTCAACTTTATTATGAATATTGTGTTATTATATTTTAAGTAACTTACTATGATAATGTTCGTTTGTTTGTTTATTAGTTTGAAATGTTTAGTAAAACATGACCTATTGTTTCACCTCGTTAGTACAACCGGCCCCCTTTGCTAATGACATCTTCAGTCAGGGTCGTAACCAAGTATAAATCTCCACATTTTGTAAAATAACTTTACACTTCTAAAGATGCAACGCATTTCACTAAATTCAAACAATAATCTTCTTTATATATATATATATATATATATATATATATATATATATATATATATATATGTGTGTGTGTATGTGTATATATATATATATATATATATATATATATATATATATATATATATATATATATATATATATATGTGTGTTTATGTGTATATATAGATCTATATATATTATATATATATATATATATATATATATATATTCATATATATATATGATACAACGAAAAACTTTTTGAAATGCTGGGTATTTATTTATTTATTTATTTTTTTCAAGGTGTGTGATTAATAAGGACAATTAAATGGTATTCCTTTCCACATGTACATTACATCTTTTCATCTGCAATCGGCAACATGAGGGGGGAAAGCAGCAATTTTTTAATACAATTTTGTCTGAAGCAGAGTGGAGCGGAATGAAAGAAAGAGCCGAGCGGAGCAAACCAGAGGATATTACGAGCGGTGAGTGGAATTCTCAGAACATAACACAGATGCTTGCCGTTAAAATATATTGTCTTTAACACAGGATTTGCACATCACAGGAAAGTAGAAGTGAGGAAACTATGTATCCCTTTGTGAAAGGTTGCCTTTGCAGGGGTGACATCAGAACAAGGAACAGAAAACCAAAACATTCTTTTGCTGGCGGGTGAAAACTGAGTCATGGCACTCAGTTTATTTATTAAATAATAGTACAAAGAAAAAGAGTTAAAACACACAACACTGAAAATAAAGGGTGCGTTGGCAATACAAACAGAAACGGACGTGGACGAACCCAACAAACAAGTACCGTGCTGGCACTTCCAGCACGCTGTAGCAATTGCTATATATTTTTTAAATTAACTCTCTTCTCTCAAACTCATTCTCCACTTCCCGAACCCTGAGTAAGTAAAAACATGCTGCTTTTATGAAGCTGTGTGGAGACTCGATTGCTAATCAATCATTCAATTGGAGTCTTGGTACAACTGCACTTGAACTAATAAAAATGCAATTCCCTGTGCTCACATTGTTATTACATTTTATCTTCACGTGAAGTGCTGTGCAATCCTCATGCCTAAATACAAATACACATTTTAAACACTCATGCTTGAAACCCATATTTATATCCTGTGTATTTTTATACATAAACACCAACATTAACTATATACAACATAAAACACTAATAAACAATAAAGGGTGTTGGCCAAACAAACAACAGACAAAACAGACATGGACGAACCCAACAAACAAGTACCGTGCTGGCACTTACAGCACGCTGTAGCAATTGCTATATTATTTTAAATTAACTCTCCTCTCTCTCACCCATTCTCCACATCCCAAACACACAACCCCAAGTGAGTGAAAACATGTTGCTCATCTGTGGGTGCCCGACGGCTACTTGCGCGACGCCGGCTGGAAAAACATGAACAGATACATGCATCCCAGTGCCACAGATAAGAGGTGGCTTAGCCACCTCTCCCAGAAATGACGAGGCTGCCAAACCATGAATGAATAATGAAAACTATTTAATGCTCTCCACAGTGGCACTCTGCCACCTAACCCCCAATTATTGAATTTAATGAATCAGCAGCTGAGACATGGCCCGTCCCCAAGAGCATGACTGCACCGAGGGAGAGAGCCCAGCCTCTCAAACCCGACCACGCACAATGCATTGACCAACATGTGGAATCACATGATTGGTAGATGTCCAGTTATTTAGCTTTTCTGTTTGAAAAGTCATTACACACTTTTAAAAAATTAAACAGAAGGAGGAGGAAAATAACAATTTTACTTTAGATTGACAACTTGATATCAAGAGGTATTTACGTTTTTTTTTCATATTTGATGTAAAAAAGTTTCAGACTTTTGGTACTGGTACAGATGGTAATTCTAAGTGATTTAGTTTTGTCGCTGCAACATGGTGAAAACAGCAAAACTCTTGGCGTTGTATAGAGATTCTCGGTAGTTTCGAACAAGTTTTTCTAACTTGTACGAGGAACTACCACTCACGGTCGTTCGTTGCCACTTTAAAAATGACCCAGCACACAGAAATAGATTTTTTTAAGCGTAGTTGCGCTATATTTTTTAATAATAACAAAAACAAAATAAACACCTAGCTCCAATGAGCACTAACTAAACACAACACAGGAACCTAACTGTGAAACAGGACAGCTAAGCTGTTTACCTGTAACACAAAATAAACATAGGTTTAACACTACCTTTTTTTTTTCTTTATGATTGAATACACTGCCACCAGGCTCTTCACACTTCAGCAGCCCAGAACAGACAGGCTGCACAGAAGGCTCCATGGCCTTCTGGGAACTGTAGTCCTGTGCTCCCCAGGACAACACTTTCTCTGCTCTCTGTTTTTTTTTTGTGTATATATGTTACAAATGTTGCTTTTCTGATTTTTAACAATAGTGCCTGCAACCGTGTCAGATGTTGTCAATAAATGAAAAAACATAATATTCAAAAGGAATGGCTAACATGCAGTTGTTATTGATATTATGGCAGTGCATTTCAGGTATGATGGAAAATATTTTTTTGTATTTCAAAAATCCGTAAGCCTTCTGATAATGAGTCATTAGATCACTGATCCCTAGCCTTTCTTACCCAAGAGCCAAATATCACTTTAAATGGGCTTCAGTAATTATAGCCTATAAACTGCAGATGTTTCCCATAAATGGCAATGGAAAAATCTACAAAATATTAACTTGCTGGGAGAAGGATGAAGCAAACTTTTACACTTTTATACAATAAATAAAATGACTGAAATTAATACTACCGTTTAAGACAATTAGGTCAGTTTAATGCCAATGAAAAAAGACCAATAAGTAACTGGGACTGGAAACTCATAGACTGTATAATTGAAAATCTGTGTTCATAAATTAAATCTGGCTGATTGCCTTAAAGAAGTAACATCTCCTAATTTTTAATATGATCTGTAAGGTGTTTGCTGCTATTTCTAATTATTACCTGACCTCTTATCTTTCATTTCATGTTTAATGATGCTTTCAGTTTTTAATCACATAAAAAAGCAGAAACACAAGTTTTCAGTTTTCTGATGATACCTGGTTTTCTGAAGAGTGGAACACCTTTACTGGAAAACCGCAAGTTTATAATATCAGTAGAGATTGGGTATGTTTTTTTTTTTCTTTTTAATGGCAGAGGAACAGGGTGATGAATACATTCACTTGATAAGTAAAACAAGAGATGTCATTGTAACACCACTGTACGACCCTGCAGAAACACAACACTAGAAGAACCATAGTGTTACAAGCACAATGCGTTTGGATCAGATATTGCCCAGTAGTCCTGAAAAGGTAGCACACTGGTACTGACTTGGTATTTTTACAGCTAATAACAAATAGCAGCACCTACCTTGTGTCATGTGGTTCACCTGCCGTGTCAGGAAAATGTAACTTCATTTTACAAATTCAAGTGAAAGTGTTTGAAGGTTAGCGCAAGTTTTGAAATGGAAACAATTTAAATGTGAATTGCATCAGGTTTTTAAAAGTACTTTTATACAATATTTTATTATATTGACATACCGTAGTGCTGACAATGCACTGTTTATTGCATACACATTTTGCCTAAATACTTTTTTCCCTATAGCTAAAAAAAGTGAGTTGAATTTAAACCTTTTGGTTGAATTGCATTTCCAATGTAGCTGCAGTCAAATTCCAGAAAGCATCATTGGCTTGAAAATAATGCTAACCAAGCATCTTTTTGAGCCCTGTTAAAAAATGCAGACATTACCATTCCCCTTTCTTCCAGAAACTGGCCTAACCAAAGAAAGATTTTCAAAAATGAATCTGTATAAGAAAGGATCTCCAAAAACAATAAAGTGTTTTTGAAAATGTTGTTAATGTCATTTATGAAATTTGTATTGGCAAGACAGAAGACATTAAAACCAATTTCTGAAAAGTTTGGAAGAGTAGACATACACTGAAGTTCTTTTGGATTGTAAAGTATTTCCCTTTGTGTACAGAAAGTGGTTTACAGTGGACAGACAATAACATCTAATCAAAATTTTCCACTATGTTTATATGGACATTTTATTTATAATTTTAATTTTCAGATTTATATTATATTTATTGAAGATAACAGTAGGGTTCAAGAACTTTGAGTGTCTTTATGATGCATGTTAAGCATAGTTCTGGAGGAGAGAGCCCCAGCGCTAAGTCACATCCCTCAGGGTATGCAAATCCATTGCATTGACATTGCTGCTAATGCTGGTGACCAGGTAGTGTCACAGCCCAAGCTGTTACCGGTGGGAAAGAGACCCACAGACCGAAAACCGCGGTGGTGTGCATGGTTATTAACAAAGCAATAACACAATAAATGGCACAAGGGCCACAATACAATGATCAAACTAAATTATAAATCACTTGTAGACTGGGCATTAGCCTTCACTACAGAGACAAAACACCACAAACCCCCCCCCCCCCCCCCCCCCCCCCCACCCCCCAAAAAAAAAGAAAACCTCCTCTCCCATACAGAGGATTTAGCTTCAGTTTTATACATGTGATTGCTTACATGGACAGATTTAACCTCATCCCTGCCAACCTTGCACTCCCTCACACACATAGACACACACTATTTACAGCAGCAGAGTTTCTGCCCTGCTACAATGCTGTAGTTTGCTCATTTTTTGTTGTCCTTCTATTTTTTTGTGGGCTTCCTCTTCTGCTGTTTGAATAAGCAGCAGCAGCAGCTGAGTATTGGCGATTTTATATTACATCACACGCTGTCTTAAAGAATAACAGTCTGGCAGCCTTGCCGTTGTAAAGCAATGTTTATTATTCCTAACTAATGTCTGCTTTAGGTCTAAGATTGTACAGTTTCTGCCTAGTTTCTAATGGAAACTTCACAGCCACTGTTAACTGGTATATGTTGCAGATGGGTCTATGGTGGAATGTGAATTGTAGCTGGAGAAGACCTTGGAGGGGGCTCCAGGCCAGTGTTAAGGCACATTTCCTAGGGCAGCATGGACAAACTTGTGATTGTGATTGCACTGTGATTTCCTGGGGCATTTCTGTCGTTCTATAGATTTCATTTTCCACTGATATTTCCTATACTGCAATTTTAAATACATTCATTATAAATATTGAAGCTTCACTCCTTCCACGTTTCACACAAGCTTTATTAGACACAGTGTATAGCTAACATGTTCAGGTATGTCTCTTTAACTGATAGTAAAACAAGGAATACAATCAAATTGCTGTGCGATGGGAGCCTTATTTCCATCCCTGCTACTAGAGGCCTCATTCCTACATTGACACCGAATGTCTAGATCCCCTAGACAAAACGGGCTCACTCATTCTCCATTCACAGAATGAACACTGGTAAGTTCCTGCTGCACATACCCTTATTAACTCCTTCTCCCCCTACGCTGCCTGCTACAAACTTGAAAATCTCCTTTTTCAATTGTCGCTCTCTGACTAACAAATCTCTGCTTCTCACTGAACTTATAACTGATACCAATCTTGATCTTTTCTGTCTACCTGAAATCTGGCATTCTGTAAACAACATGCACTCGCTGCATCTAGCCACACCAAAGGGCTATTCCGTCTTTGACAAATCTCACCTCACTGGGGCACTGTTATTGTTAATTCTGTGCTCGCTTCCTCAGTTCTTTCTTTTCTTCATTTGAGCATCTCACCATCAAGCTCCCCTCTCCCATGTCCCTCACCCTTGCTGTTATCTACTATCCACCTAAGAGCAACTCTGCTTTTATTGCAGAGTTTTCAAAATTGCTCTCCCTCATCACACATCTCTGACCATTTCTTAATCACTGCTAATATTAATCTCCCTGCTCCTTCCTCCGCTACTGATACTGTTATCTCTTTCCGTTTCAAAACTCTGATGAATCCTCTGAAGCTCAGAATGTGTCTCTACATCCCCTGTAACTGATACTCTCCCGTTCTAGTTGATCATGCGATGACCCTCTACAACTCCGTCTTTACTCATATCATTGACACTGTTGCCCCGCTTACAACCAGAACAGTCAAGAAAGATCAAAACTGCCGATGATACACCCTCGAACTTCGACGGCTTAAGTTTGCCTGCAGCAAGCTTGAGCGCAAGTGGAGGTGGTCTGGACTAATGGTTCATCTCATGAGCTACAGGCGTGCGCTTGTAGTGGCCAGGGTGAAATACTTCTCTGAAATCATAATTATGGGACACAGTAAACCCAATGTTCTCTTTAAAACCATTGACCAAGTCCTTCATCCAGCCACTGACAGATCCTGTTCATCCTCCTCTCTTACATGTCATGATTTCTCCTTGCTCTTTTGGAACAAAATTGACAACATCTATTCTATGCTCTCCCACCACAAACCCAGTTTACTACTTGACCACCTTGATGCTCCTTCGGTTGCCCCTCCTGCCCTCTTCTCCTTCTCTCTTTTCTCCATTGCTGATGTTTCCAACTTACTGTTGAAATCAACTATTGCCACATGCCCCCTGGACCCCTGGCCGACTAACCTCATCTGTCTCTGTGCTTCTGATCTTGCTCCATCCATTATACACACTCTCAACCTGTCCCTGGACTCTGGCTCGGTTCCTGCTACCCTTAAACTTGCCCGAGAAATTCTCCCTTGACCTGACTGACTTATCTAATTTCCGTCCCATCTCCAATCATCCCTTTCTCTCAAAAACTCACAAAAGGGCTGTAGCCAGTCAGCTGATGAAACAACTCACGGATAACAATCTGCTTTATTCTTTACAGTCTGGTTTCCGGCTGCATGACAGTATTGAAACTGCTCTGCTCCGGATTGTGAATGATCTCCTGCTCAATGCTGATGCTGATGCTCCTTCTGTGCTTCTCCTCCTTGACCTAACAGCTGCTTTTGACACCATAGATCATGACATTTTTCTTAACCGCCTTCAGAGGTATGCTGGAATCTCTGAAACCTGTCTCTTCTGGATGCCCTCTTACCTATCCGGACACATGCAGTCTGTTTTCTATGCTGGATGCAGTGGCATTGCAAACCCAGTCACTTGTGGTGTCCCCCAAGGATTTGTTCTTGGGCCCCTTCTCTTCAATATCTACATGCTTGGGTGCTATGCTGACGACACCCAGCTCTACTTAAAACTCGACCCTGGAAGCCCCTGTGCCTTTGTCTGGCTCTCAGCTTGCATTCAAGACATTGAGGCCTGGATGTTTGCCAATTTTCTTCAGCTGAACATTAGCAAATCTGAACTCCTTCTAGTAGGATCTAAAACTCAACTTAAGAATCTCAATCTAGCTGTCCTGAACCTCGGAAACTGTCTGCTGCTGCTGCCTTCCCCCACAGTACAAAGCCTTGGTGTACTTCTTGACAGCAACCTCACCCACATTTCCGTGGTCAACTCTGCCCTTCATCACACAGGTCCTGAGTCCCTGCTTGCAAACTGAGGTCCTTCGAGTCTGGCCTGTTTGATATCCCCAAGTAAAAGTGCACCACACTTGGAGAATGCTTGTTTAGCTTCATAGCTCTGACTTTTTGGAACTCTCGCCCAGCTTTGCTGCATGATGCTCCCACTATCGCTCGCTTTAAATCAACTTTCAAGACCCTGTTCTCTCTTGCTTTCCATGCTCTTTAAGCCTGATATCTGCTATTAGCTGCTGTGTTGCTGCTACTATCGTGTATTATGCACTTTCCACTGTATTTAATGCATTATGTTTTTTTTTTTTGTTTGTTTTTTTACTGTACAGCACTTATTATGCATTTCCCTGAATTTAAAGTATTATGTATTTTCTTGTTACTGCATCTTGTACTGCTCTTTGTGATGGTGTTCCATTGTGAAAGGTGCTATATAAAATAAAGATTGATTGATATACAGGTTGATTAAAAAATAAATATCCTGTTCAGATAAACACCAGAAAACAACTAATCCTGGCAGATCATGGGAAGTGGATGGTGTAACTAAGAATTTGTACCACTCTTTGCACTATGTTGACATAAAGAGGACATAAAAAATATAAAGCGTTCAGTAGCAAATTACATGCTTTACCCACAATTTGTAGTCTTATTTGAAAGCAATAACACGTGACAGGGTGTTCAAATGAGCACCATGTTGTGCTTATAAAATACCACCTCCACCCCTAACTAAGTGAACTGGATGTCAAGTGAATCAGTCAGAGGGGTACTTAAAGTTCCAAGCTGGCAGATATGGTGACTTACTATTTTATAAGTCTGTTTTGAAGCATCCAGGTAAATCTGCTTGGGTACTTTCTCCTGTGACCTGAGGTCAAAACCATACTGTCCTTTTTTCTGTGCCAGCCATTGCTACCTGACACTTTTCTCCATGGCGCATACGTTTTTGTCATTTTTGATTTTAACCACAGTGAGTTTTCCACAATAAAAGGCTCCAATTTTGCTTCAACCCAGCCTTTCAATACCCCCCATCCTTTTAAATTTTACTTTAACAATAAGCAAAACCATGATGCAAAGTCTTGTAAAAAGCTGTGGGCCTTTTATAAATCAGGTCGTTTGATTTGACTCCTGCTCACTTCAAAGCCAGGCTGCTCTTTAAGAACAAACCTCTTAGGCAACGTTTTCCTCCCAACCTTTCCTTTGATCAATCAGATTTCAACTGGAGGGTTGGAATGGGGCAGGATCAACTTGCGGACTGGCCTCCATCCCAGTCACGAAGAACCGCAAAACACTAATGCCTTTTTTCCACTGGTACAGAAAACCGATGCCTTAACTCAGGAATGAGTGCCTTTATATCTTTACATATCTATAACCAGATCTTTCTATAATTGATCCAGTTACCTTGTTTTTGATAACTCTGTAGATTCACTGAGTCACTATTATCACTGAGCCAGTAGACCTCTACTGACTGACAAATTATGACCTGCTAGAAACTAACTGCAAGAAAGTTATTTTTGTCACCAACATTTAAGTACATCTCCTTCCTTGTGTGAGTGCAAACGAGTAGAATAACTTCTTGTACCACACCGAGTGCTACTCTTGCTATAATATTGATGATAGATGGGACCCTAGAAGCTAAAGAAGAAAAGGCTAGAATAGAATAAATAGAAAGCCTGATGGGTCTGCATGGGTTATCTGACTAGGTTGCAAATTGTTCGGCTTACCATCCTAGGTCAAAGATAGTAGACCCTACCAACATGCTGCATAATTTTAAAAGGGCAGCATAGATAACAGCGATGGCAGAATTAAGTTTTCCAGTTTTGCAACACATTCAGTGGCTTGAATAAGGATATCTTGTGACATATGGTGTGGTGGTTGCAGGGAATATATATTGTATTCTGATTGGCGATCCAAATCCAATTTTAAGAATATCGGTAGTAGTTAATTTGAAATGGAGTTCTAGATTTGCTGTCAAATACAAATACCATTTTAAAAAATAATATTTCACTTTCTGTGTTAACCTCCATGTCCAAATAACTGATAATATGTGCATATAATATTTTTTGCATGCGCTTGTAAAATTTCTGCAACTCAAAAAAATAAAAATCATCACAGCAGAGCAATGTAAAGCAAAATCTTCTGACTACAAACAGGGGTAATAAACGGTGCTGTAGTGTTGTGATGCCCATATGAGTTTTGCATTGCTTACTACAACTAAGGTTCCCAAGCTGATCCCTCCCGTTATGGGAACCCGGCTGAAGTTCATGATTTGTAACAGTTTAAAGCGAGGGTTAGTCCTTTTCCACTTTAATTGTAACTGGATTCCACTTTTGTAAATCTCCCGCTGTGACATGTTTGTACAATCAATCATGTTCTCCTTCATTAGCACATGGGTCACAGGGGTCACACAAGGTTGCACGGGGGTTACAGTTCTAATCAGCCATTTCACTTTTAAACAGGCCCTATTAACATACCTTTCACCTTTTATGCAAAGTCTTAAAGTGCAATCTCAAGGGAGATTATAGTAAAGGTTTGTGGCCTTTCATAATTACGCAGATTGTGAAGGCATAGTGTTTCAGGTTGAAATTATGTTTACTCAAGAGCAGAGTCATTTTCAAAATGCTTTTTCACTGACTTTTCCCTGTTCTCAAAGTGATCTCTTAGCACTGAGATTTGCTGTTGTAAGATCCACGCACAGCAGATTAATCATAAAGCCAGTTTACACAGTACATAACTGGGTGTACAGTAGGAACAAGTGACATTTTATGTTTTTTCTCTTGCCCTTTACCTTTGGTTGTTGTTTGCAATAATGCTAACTGGTTTTAAAGTATTGTGGTCAATTGTCTGTTGCAGGTGGCAAGAAACAGTCCGGTCAGGTTTGAAATGCCATTATTGAAGCCCCCGTTGAAGAAATGTTGGCAGTTTTAAAAACACAATAATAAATAAACAAAAATAAACTCGAAAATAACAATCAAATAAATAACAGTCTATATAATAATACAGCACTTCTCTGAACACACATCGATTCAGATACTCCAGGCTCTGCAGTGTTCAACCTGCTCTCCTCAAATGAGCTCTCTCCTTGTTTGTATTCCCACCCTTATCACTAGCCCCTCCCAGGGTCAATCCACTACACCTTTAAACCCAAAAGCATACTTACAATAAGGGTGACATAAGTGCATTATAATGAATTAAATGTTAGGATCCTTCCACTTGGTGTTTAACTATACATGAATATTCACACACACCAATGCGATATCACAGTTAACATCCCCACCAAATGGAAAATTCCTCCCTCTCCCTCAAATCAGCTCCCAAAATCATCCCAACTTGCCAGTAAGATTGCAAACCAAAACATATTTTAAAACTATTCTCAAAACTTTCCGAATGCCAAACTTCATCCTCCACCTAGCAGCCCACAATAACATTTAAAAAAAAAATGTGAACCTATTCAATACAAAGTATTAATTGTAGCCGTATTCGACTCAAACAAAGTTACATTTTTTCCTGTTTTGTTTTTACAAAGCAGGACAATGACAAAGTTATTATACATTTGTCTTTCCATTTTCACAGTATCTGTTACTCTTCTTTATGTTTATATTATGTATTTGAAACAGACAATATATAAAGAGAATGTCTTTGTCACATTGTCTTTTATATTTTAAGACAAGATAAAAATTATAGTGATGGAGTGTATCTCAGATCATACTGTCACACTGGTTCTTATTACAGTCCAATTACTAAAACACTGTGTTTCATTTTTTTGTCAAGAGTCTTTGCTGTGGTAATCAAAGTAATCGCATAATTAATTAGTTAGTACTGTTTCTTTAATTTGTTTTGTTTGACCTCAGTTCAGAAGCTGATCTGAACACTAATTCAATATGAAATCAGATTCTAGACCTCGCACCATTACATTTTGTTTTTTCTTTTGTTCAGATTGGGGCTTCTGGAAGGGTCCTGGAATTTGTAGGAAATTTGTAGCAAATAAGCCTTCTTCCACCGAGTAGAACATCAACATTTCCATCAGCACCACTTAAGACTTCCCTGGAGGGACCACCCACTTTGCGAGTAAAGGAAGACGTTAGTCCCCCTTGCCATCCAATCCTCTTATCTGCAGAATAATTCGATGGTTAACAAAGTCTTTGTAACAGTAAATAGGGGAGCACTGCTTCAAGGCAATTATTTTCCTATTGCAAAGATTCTATATAAGAGGCAATGGTAACAAAATGACAGCTTGTGGCAAAGTAATGAGTGAATGCGGGTGAGTGCAGTGCAGTGCAAGTAAGACTCACACAGACAATTATGAACAGGTGCAAGGGTGTTTATTGAAATTACTGCAATGTCCAGAGCCTTATTGCAAACACCTGTAAATAATAAATGATGGAAGTGAATACAGCGGCATGTAAAATCCCACTGGTTTGACCCGCAACCAAAAGTCCCTTTTAACACACAAACACAAAACACAAACACAGTTCTTAGTGACAATGAATAAGTGCTAGTGATGTATTACAGTTTTCCTTGAAATGCAGGGGTGAAAGTGATGTCCGGGTTTATACTGGCTTTCGCTACAGCTCCGGACTGTGCTACTGGTAGTCTATTAAGAAACAGACAACAGTTAGCAAACACTAACAAACACAAGACAAAACTCATGGTTTCACAATACAGCAACACAGACTCCTTTGAGGTTTAACACTAACCATTTACCAAGTCACAGATTACTTTGCTACGCCCCTATTTTATACCCTCGCTCATGACCCCTTGGTTAACGAGCGCATCCGCTCCTCCAATCCACGGACAGTGCCCGCCGGATGCCACGCTGTTTCCCGTTTGGTTCATTGAGTTCGGGTACCGTACCTCAGTCCCTTTTCTAGCCGGCTGACTTCCAGCTACCCACGGGAATAGTATGTCATGCCTTTAAGACCAAGGTATTCTGGTCCCTTTATCTAGATATCCTCTCAAGTCGGGAGAGAGATCTACACCAAGCTCATTCGATCTAAACTATCTAAATACTAAAACATAATTATTTACTATATTTATTTTCTCTCATTTGAATTTTCTTTTACTATTGATTTATATTGTATTTTATAATGGCTATTATCTATAATGTGATACTTTGTAACAAATGTAAGTCATCCTGGATAAGGGTGTCTGCTAAGAATGAATATAATATAATAATAATAATAATAATAATAATAATAATAATAATAATAATAATAATAATAACGTACAAGCCAGTACATGCTTGAACCAATACATGCTCGTACCATGCCATGGTATCACTTCTGCATCAGGATCCATTGTGCTGCCATTGGTGGCAGTGCTATAGTCTACTTGAGTTTCTGTATGCATTTTAATGGTATCTCATGCCAAATTTTCAATGTAACCCCCTGTCCACCGTCCGAAGACCCTTACTGGATATAAATCTTGTAAGGGGGATTTCTGCCCCATACTAATAGTAATCCAATAATAACCTTTATTGTATAATTCCATTTTTTTTTCTCCATTAGATGATCATTATGCCTGTCATTAAAGGAAAAAGGGAAGTTATGAATGACTGTATTTAAATGTACCCAGCAATGCGTTCCTGATGTGAAGCACTGATGATGAAATAATACAGTTTATTTTATAAGGGTATCCTTGCTGCAGGGGATCTATGCGTTAGTTACTATACTATACTATACTATACTATACGGTACTATACATTTGAATTTTGTTTCAAATCATTACTCCCAAAAATAAATATAAAAACAAATTAGAAGGTTGTCACTGGTTACCCAAATACTTTACTTCAGCAGATTGGGTTGTACACTGCATCTATATATATGCCCATTGCTTCCTCCAGAGGCAAAGGCGACTGGTGCACCAACTGCCAAGAGCATCTTCACATAGACCTAATCACAAATCAAAATGTTATCCCAAATCATAAAGTCACAATTTTATTCATCACAGTGACAACAATGTCTGATTTTCTGACACTGCAGCTCTCATTTCACTCTATTATTTGATTAATTGTTTTTTTTTTTTTTTAAATAAAGTGCCTAATTATTTTACCCCTGATTTTCTCCTCAATTTTAGAATGTCCAATTACGTTCCTTCACCGCAGCCTTTCCCCTACACAGCTCGGAAAAACTGAAGGTCTGTGGGCATCCTTCGATCCCATAACAAACCCAATTGTCTCTTTTACACCCAGGATCTCAAGAGTGGAAGTTGGCGAGTTACCAGCCTCTGGAGGACAAAAGCCAACCCTGCAGGTGTTCTGCTTGAGCTCACAAGACCCCTGGTCAGTAGGGTCCGCTGTATCTCAATGAGGAGAAACAGTGTGTGATGGTTTTGACTCCCTAACCCACGGGAGTTCCAGAGCCAATGTGATGTTACCTCAGCAACTTTACATAGCCGGCATGTGAACCTGCGCTCCCTGTCTGTATGCATGCCATGTGGACGTGCTTTTATCAGATGAGGGACTGGGGACCCCTCACTATATTTCTATTATATGTTATTAAGGTCTGTAAATCACCCCATCCCCAGCAGGGTTAAATCTCTGTTACTAATTTGATTATTAAAGTTGACTCCACTGTTAGATTGCTGTTCAGTCCCCCAGCAGGATGACTGAAATAATATTCTCTATACAGCAGATGCTTTTCAAAGTGTAGATCCTCCAAAGCATGAGGTACCGACAACCTATACAAAGTAATTACAAAATGTGGTAATTCAGCAAGCTGTAGAATATAATTTACATTTTTTTTTTTTCTAATTAGACTAATGGTTCTTAAGATATAGCCTTCATTAGTGAAAAAGGATTAAAAAAAAAGTGAAAAGTCCATCATTATTTACCATGCATTAGTTGTCATGATGTACTTGCCTGTTTAGATGCTACACATATTTAAGGCCTTCCACCATTTCATTACAATGTGTTTTTTTGGGCTGAATTGAATGGAAAGGCAAGTACTGGAAGCAAACGGTCAACCATAGGATTCAAAGACAAACGTCTCACCATTCAACTAAAGAGCATGCTGTGTAGTCAAGAGGAAAGTACAGCATGTGTTTAATGCCAATATCAGTATTATTAACTCAACAGCCACTAGAAATCCTTTACATTTGGCTCACCGCTGGTGAATTGAACCCCGGTCTCCACGTGACAGGCAGAGATACTGACCACAATATCTATATGAGTTTATCCATCAACTAATACGATTTGTGCGAGCGAGCATCTATACCAAGATCAACAACGCTGTGGTTCATAAAACCTTTCTGCCCACCTACATGCAACTGATTGGCTGTTTGTACTTCACTACTAAAAATAATAAGTGGGTTTGCTGTTGTTTACAATAGTTGCTTGGTAACGCTTAACATTTCACTTTATGTGGCCATGTGACAATATCATAGAGTTCACACAGGAGGGAGCCTGATGGGATATACTTGGGTGGTAACATGCAGCTGTGTGGTTACATCAGCAGTGGAGTTACTGGCACTGGATACAGGATAGCTGATATAAATGGTTCATGTATCTTCTAAAAAGGAATTGCTAACATGCAAGTCATATTACATGGCTACCTGTCAAATTAAAATTAAAATCCTTGGCCTCTTTTGTGCAGAAGACTGTTTATGAAATTTGAACAATGGTAACTTTATTACATTGTGGCATACCAATGATAACTTACTGGTATATGCTGGTAACCAAGCAATGGTATGACTACAGCATCAGGACCATTGTGAAATATTAGAACCAAACACATTGTGCTACCATTGGTGGTAATACTGTAGTCTTCTAACAGATCTTTGGGGGTTTCTTAAGTTAAAACACTGGACTTTTAGTAGTATATCCATTTAAGTTATTCTGTTGTGTATGACTGCAGGCAGTCTTGATCCTTCCAAAATACATGTATGTTTATAAGGTTGGCACTGGGAATGTGTGCCTGTGATTGGGGGACCGCACATAACGGAGCGAAATAAAAGCCTGGCAGAGGGAGGGGCTGGTGAAAAGGTGAGGTTTGGAGCTACCAAGTCAGACACACAGAGACTGTTAGCTTTGTGAGTGTTACCTGCCCCTTTTATTTATCCTGTGTTCGTTATTGTTTATTGCATTTATTTTATTGAATTGCTTGTTCTTGTTAAATAAACCATGTATTTGAGACAAGTTCAATTCAACATCAAGCACCACAAACATACTGACAACAGTCAGTTGTGCAGTTTTTTGTTTTTTGCAATATGCTCTGTAACCAGGTAGGATACATTCATCAAGCTCCTTCTGAGACAGTGACTGATTTATTAAGAACGTCTTGCTGTTTAGCTAATTGATCAGCTTTCTTCTGAAAAAGCTTGTTTCGTTTCCCAACGCAATGTGGAGTCCATGTCTAAAGATGTCGATGTCTTAAGGCTTTCGTGATCCAGTACTTCACAACAAGTGACACATGAGGTCGCAGGTCATCCTCGTCACCAATGTGGGAAAAAACTAATATAAGATGGTAACAGCGATTTTCTTTTTTTGGTTTGTTTCTTTGAGCTGCAAGTAGGATTAGACATGTTTTCGTTTTGCGTCCATATTAACAACCGTTTTCAAAATCACAAGTAACTGTATATAAAATGTCATCTTATTTTTGGTTCATATTTAAAACAGAAGATTGGTGATAAAACAATGCATTGTTTGCATAATTATTGTGAATTTTATTTATTTTCAGAAACCTTGCTGCGACCCCCACTTTAGGAAATGTTGAGTTAAAGTATGGGAGGAAATAACCAAATCATATGGAATGGAAAAGGTTCAGGGTAAGGATAATGAACTGGAACATTCACAGTGGAAGTGGAATGGAAACATTCAGAGCAATGGTAATGAAATGGAATATTCACATTGGAAGTGGAAGTGGGATGGAAATGTTCAGGCAAGGATAATGAAATGGGATATTCACATTGGAAGTGGGATGGAAATGTCCAGTGCAAGGATAATGAAATGGGATATTCACATTGGAAGTGGGATGGAAATGTTCGGGCAAGGATAATGAAATGGGATATTCACATTGGAAGTTGGATGGAAATGTTCAGTGCAAGGATAATGAAATGGGATATTCACATTGGAAGTGGGATGGAAAGAGCAGAGAGGAGAAAAGCAATAAAATTAAAGTAATTAAAACTGACAGGAAGAGGAGTAAGTAGCAACAAAAATAAAACAAGCCACAAAGTGGGTGGAATCATATTTAAATATCGAATAGCCATCATAGTTTTACAGCCAGGAGTGACACCATTTGTGAAACTATATGACTGTAAACCCATTGCTAGCTGGTTTGTGTGAGCCAGCACCTAATCAGTTAGGGTGGGGAGAGAAATTGATGACATACTATCCTCTGAGACTCTGAAGCTCTTTATATAATACACTTGTATCCATTACCTCATAATACGGTTCTTGTAAAGTTAGCTGCACAGAAAACAACAGGCCACTATCACAGCATTGGGAAGATACAATTACAGAATAGTAAACTGCTGGGAATGCCCAAATAAAATGAAATAAAAATGCCAGAAAACTAATTTGGCCTTCCCTGACTGTGAAAAAGATAACTGATGACGGTGTATGCTGTGTTCTGGAATAATCAACTAGTTGTGCCTGGTTACCGAGGGAATGTTTACACATAGGCAGTATTAGTAAACCTATCAATCTCAAGGTAACCAGGTGATGCTGCTTGATTATTTCACTTCCTAGCACTCAATGCTTTCGTTTTTGCTTCATTCTGTCTGTGCGGTTCTAGAAAGACCAGGTGTTATTTGCACAAGTTGAAGGAAGCAGTGTCACAGTGGCTAAGGAACTCTAGTAAAGTAATTGATATTTGCAGAATCTGAATCATGAGCTGTGTTTAATTCAGCTGTGATGCAGGTTTCACGCAGGGCTACAGTATGAATGCATGGCTATAATAACATTTTTAGCAATATAACTGCACGATTGAGGGTATATGACACAGTTTTGGTTGTATTTGTGCTTTTGCGGCATAATAAAGGATTGGCAATCTGTGTTCTGCTTGTCTGAGACAGAATAAGAAGACAGAATAACTAAAACAGAGGTCAGAGAACCACTAGCAAACTCAGACCACAACATGGTCTCATTTGAAGTGCTTTTTAAAACCCCAAAAGTAATGACTAAAGCTAAGGTTTACAATTTTAGAAAAGCAAACTATGAAGGTATGAAACAGAGACTAACATCCACAGAAAAGGAATGGTTGTTCTTCAAAAATGTAATACTAGAGGCGCAAAACAATTACATCCCTATTTAATAAGAGTTTAAAAGGGTGTCAATCAATCACCACTGGGGGAAACAGAGACAGAAAAATATATGTCCTCGATAACTTAACAGACAGAATTAATATATGTCCTCTATAACTTTAAACACTCAGTAACTCCAATGAAGTTGACAAATGTTTTTTCTAATGTTTTAACATTGATGAAAAGGAAAATACACAGCTTGTCACAAAGCCTATTATTTTCTTATATTATATAAAAGCTAACTCACGTAACAGGTCTCACGAGGATAACATTTGGGACAGCATCAAGAACATTGCACGCTCCAAGTACTCTATTTGTAGCTATATGTGATAACTACTTTAGACTTTTTTTTAAAAACCTAAATTTTTTAAATAAAAAGTATGTTATGTGCTGGAAATATCGACTTCAACAGAATTAGTGATTCTGTGTGCTATGTTGTGAATGAGACCCTTTGTGGCTTTTTTTTTTTTAATTGAAACTACATTGTCCAATGAAAGTGCATAGAAGAGAGATAGCACTTATAAATAATATATCCATTAAAAACAGTTTGGAGCTGTATAAACTTTGAAAATTTTCTGTACAGTGCACTCGTAGGGAGGGGGAGGATATAATCAAATCACAGCAAATGATTTTACAGGGATAGTTCACTAACATAAAGATTTCTCTGTAATGTACCTGCTAGGCATGGGGAGATATTGGGTGCATTGTAAACTCACTCTGTCAGACGGCACTCTGTTTTGTGCGTTTTTTTGTTTTGTTTTTGTTTTTATTTAGTAATAGCCTAATTCAATATTGATTGATTCAGCAAAACATGTGCCTGTTGTGCCACTACTGTCGTTATACAGACAACCACATTACACTGTTATATTTAATCTACAAAGGCACCCATCACTTACCACCCTGAAGCCAATTGCTTTCATGTTTCGTAAGCGCAAGCTGTTGTGACTTAGATGTACACATTTTTTTTGCCCCACTTTGTGAATAAAGCTTTCAGACTAAACTGAGGTGATCTGTGTAGGCAGCAGCAGCTTGCTGAGTTTGCTTGCTCAGTCACACAGAGGTTTACACTGGGGATTTGAAGCCAGCCTGGAGTCCTGGTGAGGTGTCTTTGCAGCTGGCCAGTGGCAGCAGCTTATTTTCTTTCTGTGAGGTTTGTGAGCTCAGTGTACACAGTATACGTCTGGGAAGGCTTGATCTGCACAGAAGAAAGCTTTAAGGAAATCTAAACAGCTGTATGCATCAATGACTTGTTTCCACATTACAATGTTTATTTTAGTAAGGAGCTCAGGAGAACAGAGGGATTGTTTGAACCAGAGGAATAGTCAATTCTTCTGAAATACAGACACACTTGTACACCCTAACTAAACCACATCTCAAAAATGGTGAAGCAACAATAATCCCCATTGCCCTTAAACATCCCTCCTCTGTGTTATTGTAAACTGGTGGTCAGTAGTGTGTACAAGGGGTTGATCAACTTGTCCAGGTAAAAATAGATGAATAGGCTGACTATTATTAATAAATCATGCTTATTTGATGATCCTGCTCTATGTGTGAACATACTGTTTTGTAACATTTTTCTGTCTGTGCACTATACTTTAAACTGCTTGAATTAAAACATTTAAAAATAATAAAAACAAAAAAAATCTATTTGGGTTCTAAATTGTCATTTCTATGGTAATGGATTGCAACCATAACTGATTTCCATTACATGAGAGTAGATGTTAAAACTTCATGCTGATTTGAACTTGGCTCTTGCCAAGATAAGCACCAACTAAGACCTAGCTTTACATTAAACTAATGGGATCCATCTGCATCTCCATTCATTTGCGTTTCTTTCCATCTGATGTTGTTGATATCCTTCTGCCTGGTGTTGATGGCTGAAGTGTAATGCTGGCTCCAGGGATCAGCTTATTTTGCCTCCCCAGTGCATCAGCACACACAACGGCTGTGATGCTGGCTCCGGGGATCAACCACAGTGCTGTCTCCCCAGTGCATCAGCATGACACATGTCTGGATTGAGCTAAATAGGGTACATCTCTGGGGTCTTCAAGTGGGCACCTTCCATTCTCTGTGTTTCGTCGACTAGGCCACAACACATCAAGAGGGCTTGACAGTGTCCCCCCCACTGTCCCTCATTCAACTCAGCCCAGCTTACTTACCCATACATCAACATTGCTTTCTTTCTATTGTGCTTGAGATCCCTAGCCAGAATCTTTCCGTCTCAACCACAGCCAGTTGCTGCTCCTTTCTACTGCTTCAGAGTTCTTTACTGTGCAACACAACTTTTGGCCTCTGAATTCAACGTCTCTGAAAAAACTGGTTGTAGTGTGTGCCACAAATCGTCAACAACCCAACTCCACTGGGTAAACCCAGACTCTCCATCCTCCACTTCAGTAATTAGTTGAGCATACCAAAGTTTCTTCCTTTCATTGGCCTCATCCACATCATTCTCCCATTGCACTGTTAACTCTACCAGATGAACAAGACATGGTACCAGACCACAAGACAATAGTTTGGTCGAAAGTTAGTGGTAGCAATCTCAGGTGGAAAAATAAGCCCTTGACCAACATCTGCCAGCATTTTCCAGTCTCTAGCAGCTTCCAGTTGTCCTGGACGAGGCTTGGTTTTAATAGATTTTCTGGCTGGTTGCTTTCCTGGTTGGAGGAATATTGTCTTTTGTGTGTAATGCTTTGTGGAACTGGTGGCAACTTATTGGTCAGTTTACACTTGTCTTCCAATGCTAAGGCCAAACATCGCAGCACCTGGTCATGGCGCCAAGTAAACCGTCCCTGGCTAAGACCCACTTTACATCCTGTCAAAATGTGCCTTAATGTTGCAGGTGATGAACACAAAGGAGATGAGGGATCCTCACCCACCCAGAGGTTTAGGTTCTGTGGTGATGGAAGAACATCATAAGTTGATCTGATGAGAAAACTAATCCTGCTGTTCCACTGTCCATAGGTCTTGCCAGCCGATCTTGCATTGTTCCACACTTTCCCATCTCATCCATTCTCCCTGCTTGGCCTGGTAAACGGCCTTTACACACCTCATCCTATCCTCCTGCATTAATGGACATCTGAAACCACACACTTTACATTACTTTCTGTTTTAATTGCAACAGCTGAATAGAACTGAATAGCGCTGATTCAGAAGGTGAGCAAAATAATCTGTTATACAATGACATTAGAAATATGTGTAGCAAAGGAGAAGCCATACTAATGGGGGATTTCAACTTCCCCCATATAAAATGGGAAAGCCCGGTGGGTAGCACGAAGGATGAAATTGAAATGGTGGAAATGACAAATGACTGCTTCCTAATACAATTTGTCAAGGCACCGACTAGAGGGGAGGCATGCCTTGATTTAGTCTTTTCAAATAACAAAGACAGAATAACTAAAACAGAGGTCAGAGAACCACTGGCATACTCAGACACAACATGGTCTCATTTGAAGTGTTTTTTAAAACCCCAAAAGTAATGACTAAAGCTAAGGTTTACAATTTTAGAAAAGCAAACTATGAAGGTATGAAACAGAGACTAACAGAAGTAGATTGGAGTAAAATAGAGAAAACACCCACAGAAGAAGGATGGTTGTTCTTCAAAAACGTAGTACTAGAGGCGCAAAACAATTACATCCCTAAAGTAGACAAATCTAAATGTAAAACTAAATTGCTAAAATGGTTTAATAGATCAATTAAAAAAAATATTCAGAGAAAAAAGGCACTTTACAGAGCATTAAAAAAGGACCAAAAAGAAAGTAAGTAGAAAGAGTACACAGAACTGCAAATGCAAGTCAAAAAGGAAGTTAGAAAGGCCAAGAGAGAAATAGAAATGAACATTGCTAAGGGAGCTAAAACCAATTCCAAAATGTTTTTCCAATATTACAACAGCAAGAGAACATTCAAAGAGGAGATTAAATGTTTAAGAGATACAAATGGCAAAATCGTAGATGAAGAAAAAAAAATAGCAAATATATTAAATGATTACTTTTCACAAGTTTTTACAAAGGAAGATACTGACAACATGCTCCACATGTCACCCAGTTCCTATCCAGTTTTAAATAACTTTAGCATAACTGAGGCAGAAGTGTTAAAGGGATAAGGAGCTCTTAAAATAAACAAATCCCCTGGGCCGGATGAGATCCTCCCAGTAGTACTCAAAGAAATGAAAGAAGTAATTTACATACCGCTAACCAAGATCATATATCACGAGAAGTCAGTGTGTAAGATATATCACGAGAAGGCAGTGTGTAAGATAAGATCCTATGCAATAGTCAGCGTGCCCGCAAACAGCCAAGTAAGATCAATTTATGCCCGTGTCAAAATTACTTTGAGGACCGCTCCTCTAAACAATGATAAGGGGAGTGGTGAAAATCCATTCTCCATCACTCTTGACACAGGGGTGGTACCGACAGACTGAAAAATTGCAAACGTAATACCGATCCACAAAAAGGGAAACAAAACTGAACCAGGTAACTACAGACCAGTAAGCCTGACTTCTATTATATGCAAACTTATGGACACTATAATAAGATCCAAAATGGAAAATTACCTATATGGTAACAGGGTCCTGGGAGACAGTCAACATGGTTTTAGAAAAGGGAGATCGTGTCTAACTAACTTGCTTGATTTTTTTGAGGATGCAACATCGATAATGGATAATTGCAAAGCATATGACATGGTTTATTTAGATTTCCAGAAAGCTTTTGACAAAGTCCCACACAAAAGATTAATTCTCAAACTGAATGCAGTTGGGATTCAAGGAAACACATGTACATGGATTAGGGAGTGGTTAACATGTAGAAAACAGAAAGTACTGATTAGAGGAAAAACCTCAGAATGGAGTGTGGTAACCAGTGGTGTACCACAGAAATCAGTATTAGGTCCTCTGCTATTCCTAATCTACATTAATGATTTAGATTCTGGTATAGTAACCAAACTTGTTAAATTTGCAGACGACACAAAAGTAGGAGGAGTGGCAAACACTGTTGTAGCAGTAAAGGTTATTCAAAATGATCTAGACAAGATTCAGAACTGGGCAGACACATGGAAAATGATATTTAATAGAGAAAAGTGTAAGGTACTGCACGCAGGAAATAAAAAAAAATGTACATTATAAATATCATATGGGAGATACTGCAATTGGAGAAGGAATCTATGAAAAAGACCTAGGAGTTTTTGTTGACTCAGAAATGTCTTCATCTAGACAATCTTAAAACAGTACAATGCACTAGTAAGACCTCATCTTGAATATTGTGTCCAGTTCTGGTCACCTCGCTATAAAAAAGATATTGCTGCTCTAGAAAGAGTGCAAAGAAGAGCGACCAGAATTATTCCGGGCTTAAAAAGCATGTCATATGCAGACAGGCTAAAATAATTGAATCTGTTCAGTCTTGAACAAAGAAGACTACGTGGCGACCTAATTCAAGCATTCAAAATTCTAAAAGGTATTGACAGTGTCGACCCAAGGGACTTTTTCAGCCTGAAAAAAGAAACAAGGACCAGGGGTCACAAATGGAGATTAGACAAAGGGGCATTCAGAACAGAAAATAGAAGGCACTTTTTTACACAGAGAATTGTGAGGGTCTGGAATCAACTCCCAAGTAATGTTGTTGAAGCTGACACGCTGGGATCCTTCAAGAAACTGCTTGATGAAATTTTGGAATCAATAAGCTACTAACAACCAAACGAGCAAGATGGGCCGAATGGCCTCCTCGTTTGTAAACTTTCTTATGTTCTTATGTAGCTAAAATACTGGCATTGCTAGTTCACTACTAGTATTTTTTTTGTTAGTTTTTCTGGCAGTAACATGCTTCTCTGCTGCTGTTTCAAATTGAATGACATTGATTGAATTGGCTACCAGTCACTTTTTGATTTGAGTAGTTAACTAGTTGTTGCTACCCCTAGTATCATCTATAATACAATAGCAGACTTCCATAACTATTAAACACTAACTAGTGCAGAATTTAGAAATACTAAAATGAGATGAAACATTTGTCACAGAGATTATTGAGTTTTATTTATTATTTCGTAATACAATAGTGGTGTGCAGTGCTGAGAGGAGTTTTCTGTCTAGACCTGCACACAGGGCTGCAGTGTTAAAAGAAGGAAATTACTCTGGAGAGACTGGAGACCATTCTTTAGTGTATAGTGACACTTATTCCTTCAGGGAAGTTGGGAGTGGATGAATCTATATACCGGTCCGGAAAACTGACTGCACTGTGCTCCTTACTAAAACAAACTGAGACTTTGATGAGTGCAGTTGTTTAGATTTACTTCCAAGGTTTCTTCTGTGCCAATCAGTCTTTCCCAGACACACACACACACAAAGAAAATAAGCCACTGCCGCCAGTAGGCTATGAGACACCTATCAGTGAGAAGTCTGGTCATGGATATAATAGCACCTGAAACAGTGCCTACTATCTGTCCTTCATCAAAGCAACTTGTTGAAAATGTTAGGATGCCATTTACAGAAAACATTAATCAGCCCATTTCAACAAAAGTTTCTGCTCCTTGAACTACACTTGGCTATTCGAGTAATATGTCAAAGGTAGGGCTGTGCAGTACTAAGATTTTTAGAGTAATTCTGATTTAACCTTTGGAGCAGCAATACCTTCAACAAGGAAAAGTTTCTCTTAAACCAGTGGTCCTCAAATTCTTGCCCGCGAAGCCAGGCCATCGTGCCCGCGGGAGCTGTTCTTGAATTATAGGTCGTGAACACAAGAACAATTTAAACACTTTTTCCAACAAAAGCGCCACAGCAGTCTGTTGATAGTGCTGCTCGCTTATGCTGTGCTTGTACCTAAGCGACATTTTTTTTTTTCCTGAATGGCTTTTGCTATACGATCAACCAATTGAACATCTGCATTGTCTCGCGGAAGCCCAATCATAAGTTAGCTAGGTGGGACATAAACTGTGTCTGTTTCAGGTGCAAGTACTAACTGTAAGTTTAACCAATAGGAGAGTCAAATATCTGCCAAGTTTTACCATTCCCGGTATTTGCATGAAAATTGAAGGTGAGTGAGTAGCCAAATGAAAAGTGAAAGATTTGACAGCTGTCCAATCATTCGTGAGCAGAGGCGGGGTGTTAGTATGCCAGGTAAGCACTAAATTTCGTTGACTGTTATTAAAAAAAATAATACATTTCAGTAAGTAGAATTTAATTTTCTATCTTTATTTTTGTTTTATTTCACCAGACAAGGGAAACACCGTAGTTGATTTAGTTACGAATCCACTTTCTCTGAATATTTGTACTGGAGATGAGCGATCTTTAAAACAGAGTAGTGTTGACAAATTTGCCAAATTGAAACAAAGCGAGACGCTATCTACATTTTTTTTGTTTATTCATGGTTATCTGTGTAAACATGCTATTTAAAAATATTTGCATTATGTATTTTATGTAAATTATTCAAAGAATAAGTGTAGCGCACAATTACTACTTGAGACTTGACCTTCTGAAAGTGCCTTCTTGCGACATATATATATATATATATATATATATATATATATATATATATATATATATATATATATCACAAGAAGGCAGTGTGTAAGATAAGATCCTATGCAATAGTCAGCGTGCCCGCAAACAGCCAAGTAAGATCAATTTATGCCTGTGTCAAAATTACTTTGAGGACCGCTCCTCTAAACAATGATAAGGGGAGTGGTGAAAATCCATTCTCCATCACATTTCCACTGCTCCACTGATCATCAGTTGTTGAACACTGGTAATGTTGCATTAAGGGTGGTTTTAAAATTACATGTTACTAAACGATTAGCTTAGGTAACATTTCTAGTGACACTTCTCCCAGGTGACAGGGATACAGATGAGATGTCTTTATATTTGTTTTTACTACAGTATATCTTCAAAGTTACTCATTCAGTTGTGATGAAACTTGATATGTGCAAGTGCTAATGAAGTGCTATTTCAAAAAACAACCAATTAGACAAAATAACATCTTGTCGTTCATAGATGTTATTGGCTTAATATTCTCGCAAACATTCTAATGTACATGCCACAGAAATCGGAATTAAAATCTAAGTAACTTTTTAAAACTACAAATCTAGTCAAATTCTAACCATTGTATGAAATAAAGTCAGCTGAGACTGTTGTGCCACTATAAATAATGAAAATAGTGACTGCAATTAACTTTAGTTCAAGTTAATGACAAATAACAACAGTGTCTAATCCATTTAATGGTGGCATTTACTGGAAAAAAATTCTAAGCTATTTCTAAGGTATTTCTAAGCTGTAAAAAAAAAAAAAAAAAAAAAAAAAAAAAAAAAAAAAACATTTAAACACTGCAATTAACAAGTCACTGTGTGGCAGCAACTCTATTTTAAATCTGTTTATATGTGACTGAACTTTTTCTACTCTGATTGAATGACAATTTCTTATACTGGGTGGAGGTGAGGTAATTTCCTTAAATGTATTAACACGTGCATTGCCTATGACCACTTTGGTGAGGCTAAAGTACCACACAGTCCTAACCGAACCGGTGTTATGCTTCAATTTTGCATTGTATGGGGTTAGATTTAAAGTAAAAAGTGACAGGGTGTGCTTCCAGTGGCAATGGCTTAGAATTGAGGGGTTATGAACTTAGATTTCTTTGTTACAGTGGCACATTTGAAACTTCCAGAACATCAATTAGTTGTGTTTTAAAAACTACAAATTGATAGATAATCAGTCTTCTGGCTGCTAGATTTTGCAGATAATTATAGTTTTGTGATCCAAGACGCTGCCCAAGGATTTAATTGGGACAATTCTCAGGCAACACTCCATCCGTTGAGTGTTGCTGTGATGAGTAATGAATTGCAACACTCCACGTCGAAAGTATATGCATTTCAGAAGGAGGTAATTCCTTTGATCAAGAGGGAGGTCCCTACTTGAAACATATACATTACTTCAATGACAGAGCTGCTAAGCAGTAGAAGAATCGCAGAAACTTTGCCAACCTTAGCAAGACTGGTATCACTGCAGAATGCCATTACTTTGCCACATCACATGGAAAAAGTCAGCATGATGGTATGGGAGGTACTATTAAGGCAAGAGCAGCATGAGCTAGTCTTCAAGGCAACATCATTCTTACCCCTTACCAGCTGTATGAATGGGTGAAAAGACACATAACCGGTGTGCAGGTCATGTTCGTCTTTCAAGAATAGGTTGAAGAGAACCACCCTCTCCTTAATGCTAGGTATGATGATGCTCTAGCCATCACTGGCTCCAGGGAAGCACATCACTTTGTACCCGATACCCCAGGCAAGATAAAGGTCTCATTTACCAGTCAAAGTACGGAATTCTGTGTGGAGACAGTGTTGAAAGGCACAGTTGTCCAGGAGGATCCAGCTAAGCTGTGTCTACAAATTAGATGACTGGGTGAAGTTGTTGAATGACAATAAAATGTTCCCTGGAGAAGTTGAGAACATCTCTGATGATGGAGCACAAGTGAAGGTTATGCATCCTGCCGGACCGAACACCTTTAAGTGGCCCTTCCCCGAGGACAGATTGTTCTATGAATGGAAAAACATTGTGAAGAAAATCTTGCTCCCTGTTCCAGTTCACAGCCACAATAATTTAAAATTTGAAGATTACTGAACTTTGTGATATGTGGTTTTTTTAGTAGTTGTTAAAAACCACATTCTGCATGCAAACTTTAAAAAAGTTTAAGATCCTTTCCTTTTTGCGTGGTATAGCAGGGGGAGATCTGTACTGACTCTGCTGGCGTGTTCATAGTGCTGCAGGAAGAGGGCAGCAGTCATCCAATAACCCCTTGTGAGTCATGGCAGTGACACAGGGAGGTGGGAAAGGGTGTGTGTGGACTTTTCCTCTCTCTGAATGGCTGGGAGCGGGTCTTGGGGAGATTGTTAGCCCTATAAGATAACACTCTACTCTTTCCTCAGGTCTGCCCTTTTAGACACGCTGAGTGTGCAGAAGCGCTGGTCGAGGACCAAGAACCAGCTGGGAGAAAGAAATTGAAAAAACCAAAAGAAAGACAGTGACAGTGGGGAACCCTTGGGCAGGCCCCCTAAATATTGTTTAGAGCAGGCTGAGGGAGCCGCTAGTGTAGGTCGGAGATCCAGGTCGTGCGGGTAGCAACGACCGGGATAAAGCTGCCAAGTTCAGCACCTTTTATTTGTAGTTCTATTACTGTTTTATTTTCCTTTTTCCTTTTGCCTTCTGTATTCATTATTATTTTGAGCACCTGAGAGTGCGCCCATATTTAATTTATTTACCAGTCTTGGTATTCCCATGGTGCTGTCTATCATCTTTGATAGACAGCACCATGCTCTTTGATAGACAGGCCACGGACAACAATGTCCTTTTGCGGGTAAAAAGAGTGTACTCCTGAAAAATAAAACTGGGCACCGGTGTGGTGTTTCAAGTACATCTGTTCTGTCTCCTGTGTCAGTGAATTACCCACCACCCTTCCACATGTGGTGTTAGCAGTATTAGCAGGGTTAACTGGCATTGCCCATAAAATCAGTGCAATCACAGAAGGAGTAAAAATACTTCACCACCTAAAGAAGCCATGGATGCCACACAGTTCGCAGTCATGATGGACCTCCTGCGCCAGACTCTCACTGCTGCGGTGCAGGGGGTGGCTAGACCCGCAGCTCCAGACCTCCCATTGCAAAGGCCAACTAAAATGACGGCCAAGGATTGACCTGAAGCCTATTTGGTGGTGTTTGAGGCCATGGAGACCTCGGCTGGATGGCCCCAAGCACAGTGTTGCCTCGGCTCACCAGAGTAGCACTGGCGAGGACGTTGTGCCCGGAGAGCCCGGGAACTGGGGCAAAGTAGGGTTACCCGCGGGCTGCTGCGGTGTCACACCGGGGTCCAGCGCGGCCACCTTATCGGCGAGCCCCTTTTATGGCTCTAGTTTTTCAACCTTTTGCCGAAGCCTTGAGGTGAGAAACCAGTCCATTGAGGTGTTGGACGTGCATGGAGGTGGGCCACCCTGCCCGGGATTGTCCCGTGATGGAGTGTGACCTTGGCTGACCAGGTAGGCGGGTTCAATTACCTCCGTCACTTCAGCACACGAGTTTTGATATTCCTGTGACAATGGATGGCACAAAAACCCAGGCTCTCCTGGATTCAGGGTGTGGTCAGTCTCTAGTACAGGAGAGTCTAATCCCACCCGGGCATAAACATATATTGGGACGGGCGCATATTAAATATACTCATGAAGATGTACGCTCCTATCCCAAGATCAGTGTGAATATGACTATTGGCCAGTAGGTGAAACAGGTGCAGGAAGGATTATGCCCTCAATTGCCAGTACCGGTAGTTCTGGGACGGGACTGTGAGCAGTTTAAAGGTTGGTTGGCTGCCCTGACAGCCCCGTCCTCCCTACTGGCAAAGAAAGAGGAATTAATTGGAGAGATTTTCCCCTTTCGTGATCCAGAATGGTTTTGTCATAAATTTAAACCCCGTAAAACTAAATGGGAGCGTCGGGTCACTAAGAATGAGGGCTGGCAATGGAGGGGGGTCTGAGAAGTTTCAGGTGGGGGTGGTTGGAGAAGAGTCTGGGGGGGAGGCCACGGAGCCAGCGCAGGGGTCTGGATTGGCTGTCTCTGCTCGGGACCAACCTGACCCCGAACTAGAATCCATGGGAGCTGATTTCTTAGCTCGCTCCCGTGACTTCCGACTCGAGCAAGGGCGTGACGACGTGCTGGGGAGTCTCTTTGACCAAGCAGCTGTGGTTAATGGTCAGGTGGTTGAGCCCAGATGCACCGCCATATACCCTCACTTCGAAATTAATCGAGACCTTCTGTACCTTGTTGATAAATTACCCCAGACCGGGGAAGTGCGTCATCAGTTGTTCATTCCTCAGCCCTTTAAGGTGGATTTGTTGCAGCTGGCTCATGCTATTCCCCTGCCTGGTCATTTGGGAAGGGATAAAACTAAAGTAAGGCTTGTGTCACGGTTCTTCTGGCTGGGGCTGGATGGCGACTTCAAGCGGTTTTGTGAGCGGTGGGGAATGTCAGAAGGTCAGCCCTAGAGCCTTCTCATGGGCCCACTGGTGCATTTGCCCCTAGTGGAAGCTCCATTTGAGCGTATTGGGATGGACATAGTTGGGGCACTGGAGAGGAGCGTGGCAGGATACACCCACCTACTGGTCATTTTGGATTATGCTAAGCGTTATCCAGAGGCTATTCCCCTCCGATCTATGTCACAAGTATGTTGCCAACGAGCTTGTGAAGGTTTTCTCCCGGGTGGGGATTCCCAAGGAGATACTGACCGATCAAGGCACCAATTTTATGTCCCGGCTAATCCGTGGAACATGTAAGCTTTTGGGAATTAAGACCATTAGGACCTCAGTGTTTCATCCTCAGACCGATGGTCTGGTGGAACGCTTAATAAAACCCTTAAGAGCATGTTGCGCAGGTTTATTCGTAGTGATGTGTGTTACTGGGACCAGCTGATTCCTCCCCTTCTCTTCAGAGAGGTACCCTAGGCTTCTAGAGGGTTTTCACCATACGAGCTGTTGTATGGGCGGAGACCCCGGGGCGTGCTCGATCTGGTCAGAGAAATGTGAGAGGAGCAGCAGAACAATTCGACCAATACCGTCCGGTATGTGTTGGATCTGCGCAAACGTCTTGAGTCTGTTGGGAAATGGGCGCATGACAATTTGTAGCAGGCTCAGCACAGGAGACACAGTACAACCGAGGAGCCCAGTTGCGCACATTTCAGTCGGGGGATAAGGTACTTCCATTATTACCCAGTTCCGAGTTGAAACTCTTGGCTAAGTGGCAAGGACACTTTGAGGTTAAACGCCAGGTTGGGAAGGTGGACTATGAGATCTGCCAGCCTGGAGCGACTGAGAGAAACACATTTACCATATAAACCTCTTAAAGCCTTGGTTGCAACCAGAGGTGTTGCTAGTGGCACACGCAGATGACGTCCCAGACCTGGGATCTGATCTTTCTGTATTAGCAAGAAAAGTGTCGGTATAGATTGCAGAGAATCTGACACCAGTGCAGAAATGTCAGGCTCACGGTCTGGTGGCGGAATTTCCTGACATGTTCTCTCCTGTCCTGGGGCAGACTCAAGTAGCCCATCATAACATTAATATTGAGCCGGGGGCGCCAGTTCGCCAGAAGCCATACCGTATACCTGAGCATAAAAGACAGGTAATAAAAACGGAAATTGATGAAATGCTGAGACTGGAAGTAATAGAATATATAGAGTCCCAAAGTGACTGGAACAGTCCGGTGGTTTTAGTCGATAAGCCAGACAGGTCAACTCGATTTTGCATTGACTTCAGACGAATCAATGAGAAATCGAAGTTTGACACTTATCCGATGCCCCGGGTAGATGAGTTGCTGGAGCATCTAGGCACCGCTCATTTTATGACAACACTGGATTTAACAAAAGGGTACTGGCAGATACCCCTGACCCCGGAATCGAGAGAGAGGATGCCGTTTTCGACTCCCTTCGGGTTATACCAATTTAGGACCATGCCCTTTGGGTTGCATGGAGCACCTGCCACTTTCCAGCGGATGATGGATCGTACCTTGCTGCCCCATCAGCAGTACGCCACTGCTTACATAGATGACATGGTTATCCACAGTGAGGATTGGCCGAGTCATCTATGTAAGGTGGTGGCGGTGCTGCAATCCTTGCAGAAGGTGGGGCTCACTGCTAACCCAAAGAAGTGTGCTATTGGGAAGAGTGAGTCAGAGTATTTGGGGTGTCGAGTAGGCGGCGGGGGGGGGCAGATCAGACCACTGGTTGCTAAGGTGAAAGCCTTGGCTGACTGGCTGGTTCCTACAACCAAAACCCAGGTGCGCTCTTTCTTGGGACTTGCAGGCTATTATAGGCTCGCTGCTCCCTTGACAGACCTCATCCAGAAGGCTGCTATGCTATGCAGCCCGGATTTTGGTAAGAGGTTCACCCTGCAGACAGATGCATAAGAGACAGGTCTCGGGGCAGTGTTGTCTCAGGAAGTTCGGGGAAGCGTGCATCCAGTCCTGTACATCAGCAGGAAGCTCCTTTCTCGCGAGAAAAATTATAGCACCATCGAGAAGGAGTGTCTTGCAGTACAATGGGCAGTCGAGTCACTCCGGTACTACCTCCTGGGGTGACACTTCACCCTAGTTAAAGATCATACCCCCTTAGGATGGCTTCACCGAATGAAAGATAGCAACGCCAGAATCATACGGTGGTACTTGGCCCTGCAGCCCTATGCCTTCAGGGTAGTCCACCGAGCATGAAAGCTGCATCAAAATGCAGACTTTTTCTCTTGGGAAGGTACGGGGGTATAGGATTTTCAAATAAACCAGTGATGTCATTCTGAGGGGAAGGATATGTAGCAGGGGGAGATCTGTGCTGTGCTGGAGTGTTCATGGTGCTGCAGGAAGAGGGCAGCAGTCATCCAATAACCATCTGTGAATCATGGCAGTGACACGGTGAGGTGGGAAAGGGTGTGTTTGGACTTTCCCTCTCTCTGAATGGCTGGGAGGCGGGTCTTGGGGAGATTGTTAGCCCTATAAGATAATGCTCTACTCTTTCCTCTGGTCTGCCCTTTTAGACACGCTGAGTGTGCAGAAACGCTGGTCGAGGACCGAGAACCAGCTGGGAGAAAGAAATTGAAAAAACCAAAAGCAAGACAGTGACAGTGGGGAACCCTTGGGCAGACCCCCAAAATATTGTTTAGAGCAGGCTGAGGGAGCTGCTACTGTAGGTCAGAGATCCATGTCGTGCAGGTAGCGATGACTGGGATAACGCTGCCAAGTTCAGCACCTTTTATTTGTAGTTTTATTACTGTTTTATTTTCCTTTTTCCTTTCGCCTTCTGTTTTCATTATTATTTTGAGCACCTGCGAGTGCTTTGTTTACCAGCCTTGGTATTCCCGTGGTGCTGTCTATCATTGTTGATAGACAGGCCATGGACAACAATGTCTGCGGGTAAAAAGAGTGTACTCCTGAAAAATAAAACTGGGCACCGGTGTGGTGTTTCAAGTACATCTGTTCTGTCTCCCGTGTCAGTGAATTACCCACCACCCTTCCACACGTGGTTATTTACTTTTTATAAGAATTTAGATTTTTAGTTTGATTCCAATAGCAGTAGATGTGAAATTCTAGTGACACCAGAAGTTGTTAACCCCCAAGTTTACCATGTTGTGTTTTCTGTCAGTTTGTAGTTTTTAAAACGTACCTAAGTGAGGTTTTGGTAGTTTCAAATGTGTCACTGTAACAAAGAAATCTTCCACACGCAAGTGGAAATAAAAAAAATAAATAAATAATTTATTTGCATTTCTAAACTCAGCAGCCCAAAAACCCCCAGGTGAATTTTTCTAGCAAAATCTGAGACGGTCGGGAAATGGCTATGGCTGAGTTGGTATGGAATTACCTATAATTGGATACTATACTGTTGCGATCAGTGCAGAAATATTTAAGCAACATAGTGTGTTTACCTCACATTCATCCGTACATTCAAACACAGCATGTTTATGTTAATTTATGGATGTTTAAAGGAAACTTTTTGATGAAACAGACACTGAAGCCAATTAGCTTAATGTTTATCAGTTTTTACAATTTTTGGGGTATTATTCTGACCGGCAAAGCAGTTCCTTTAAAAGAAAAGAAAACGATTGCTTGTAATGCTTTTGGTGTATACAGATATTATTATTATTATTATTATTATTATTATTATTATTATTATTATTATTATTATTATTATTATTATTCGCTTCTAGTGATGAGGCTTTGCTTGGTTGGAAAGAGATGGAAAAGTTAAGTGTTTTGATTGGTTCTTTCAACATCTTTTCCAGGTTCCTTTTCAAAATGTTATTACTTTTCCCATGTTCAGCTTTCAATATTTGGTATACACTATTTCAATACATATAAGATAGTAATGAGTCGCATTTGCACAGCTATAGAAAAGCTCCACTTAAGTACAGATGACTGAACTTGCAGTGTTCTTGGAAAGTGAAAATGTCTTTTATCAGAAAGAATTATTGTACAAAACACTGTTTGTACAATAATGTAGAAAAGAGTAAGTGCCAATGAATATTTTGGGAAATAAACCAGGGTTTCAGTTCAGTGTACCACTGCAATGCAGTAGAAGTGATTATTTTGTACAGGGGTTTACATTCCTTGGCACTAATATTCCAAGAATGAACTATGTAGCTCAACTGGAAAAAATATTATTTCTAATGAGTTTTTTTGAGGTTCATTTTTGGCCAAAATGTAACCTCATATCTTGGATGTTATGGGTGGTAGAAACCTTCAATTCGGTGTGCTTAATTTTCTCTATGGACCTTCTTAATACACCCTAGACAGTAACATAAAAACTGGTGTGTAGTGATGTCACATGGAATACCCCATAGGTCTAATGTGCTGTGTCTCATTTTTGTTGCTTTTGATTCAGTGTTTACCTGGCAAGGATCCCCAGGTTGAGTATCTGTTTAGTGTTGAATGAGTGTTAGCAAAGTTAGCCTTGACATGGTAGCTACAGGTTAAATGGCTTAAAGACCAAGAATCACTCTCTGTCTTTTTGGATCTAGATTTACATTTGACTGACTCTTGCCTTTCAGAAGTTCCAGCACGTGTCCTTAGTTTTTCTTTTGTTTTAAAGACATCAAAACCCAGAGATTAAATTGTAGGCTTCATATGTACAGTTTTGATGTATTGTTGTATAATAGGCCTACAATTTTTCATTGTCCAAAATACCATAATAATTCACGTTTTGGAACATACTAGTTTTCAGCTCACTTGAGATATTCATTGAAACATCATGAACCCTTTTAGTCTCAGAGGCACACCTGTGATTTATTTATTTCAGACGGCTGGCAGTTCTGTGTGGAGGACATGTTTGGTAGAAAAATGTTTTCATTACATGTTAGTTTCCAGAATCTTCTATGGATAGTTTTTCAGATGGTGGGTAGTGGTGTAGGCCTGTGCTGTTTTCCCTGCTGGTCTGTGAAAACAAAGTACACAGTGGGATTCTAAAATTGCCGTTTCCTATGTTAAATCTTCCACAGCACATTGGTTATGGCGTTGTGTTATTTGCAGGGTAATAGATTTCCTACAGAAAGATTTGCCTGACTGAGCAAACATTTTGCATTTTGCAATAATTAAATTAAAACAAAAAAAACATTCACTCTGTCTCATACACCACCACTTTCCAAACGGCAAAATGCTTCTTAATAAACTCCATGGTGTGTTATTAAGGAAAATAACGTTTTTGTCATGTGTATATCCGAATGTTTGAGAGCTGTTTGTTTTCCATCGTGTCCTCTCAAAGGTCCATAACACAAGGCGTCGTGTGAGAATGCAGCAGGTTGTTGCCTGTCTCTGTCTCCGCCTGCCAAGCCCAGCAGCCTGTCATTTTTACACAGACTGTCTCACTGTCATTTGCTCCTCTGACACAGAAACACAGATGGGCCGTATACCTCACATGGAATTAATTATCAACATTTAAACAATATCTTCATTTGTTTAATTGAAACTGTCAGTGTAGCCGGAGGTTTCTACTCTCACTGGCCCTGCTACGTGTTAGTCTTTCTCTCACTTTCCATTGCGTATGAGCGGAAGGCTTCAGTGTTTGTTTGGACTGCATTACAGAAAAGAAAAAGAAAACATTTCAGGTTTCACATCACTCCACTCCGATCTATCTCCTATGAATTAAGAAATAAAAAATAAGACTGAGGGAACCTACCGCATGGAAAAAATAGGTCATTACATTACAGTAACACACGTGGAGTACAGCATATGGGAAACAAAATGCATTTTATATATAATCATACACTTCAACCAGTCAAAAGACATTAAATTGATTATCTTAATACATATACTAAAGTTCCTTATGAATTACAAATGTCACTTAAAAGCATTTTAATGCTTGAAAATAATAATATATTAGGAGACGGATGGTGTTGCTTACCTCGCTTCAGTAGCTAACAATGCACTGAGCAGATGCAAGTGGAGCAATACGTATATTCATGAATAACCATACAAATGAGCGTAGGCTGTTGTCCCTCCCACAAAGCATACAGTGAAACATAAAACCTGGTTAGGAATCAAGATCTTGGAGAAAGTCATTAAAACCAGACATGTCTGTTACATCAGCTAAAACTTAATAAATAAAATACTTAATGGTTGCTATAAACTCGCTTCCTTTACTTAAACATTATATCAGCATGATTTATGTTACAGCATAAAAGCATTTAACAAAATACCCCACCCAATACAGCCATATAGTTTCAGTCAAATATAAACAGATATAATTAAAACTTGGTTCCCACCACACTGCGCCATGTGTTAAGAACTGACACACTCACATTTTTTTAATTGAAGTGTTTACAGTTTTTTAGAGCTTAGAAATACATCAGAATAAGTTATTGTCAGTAATTATCACGTTTCCAACAAGTTTTCCTTGTTAAAGATGTCGTTACTAAGGTTTTAAAATTAATTTTCTTACTGCTGCTACCCTGCCTGTTATATCCCTGTATGTTAAAAGCCTAACCTGGATGCAGCTGAGTTATGGGTGGTATGGCATTTCCTGATTTTTGTGGCTTCAAGCTACACCACTTAAAGAGTACGTAAGGACCTTTTTATTTTATCATATTACATATTGCTTCAACTGTTTATGTAAGGTGTGTGTATTGTTTTTTAAAAATGTTTTTTACATTTTGATTACATTTCGATCACTGGATTGTGAACACAGCAAACAACACAGAACGTACCCATACAGAAGGCTAAAGAAGGGTGGGTTATTTAAGCTGCTCCTTTCTACAATATGTGCATTTTTGCAATGGACAAGTACTGTTTTTCTTTCAGAATTTTTCAATGAATATTACAATGCGACCCAATGTGGTTCAGATTTTTAATATGCATTTCATAATTAATGGGTTTTAATAGCACACACTTTATTCATGGATTTCACACAGATAAATGTGCTTGAAGAATTGTACTGTAATATAGCTTTACATTTTTACATATATCTGTCAAACTGTATCTGTCACACAAGGGCGAGTAATTTATAAACTGTCATAGAAACCCGAGATGGAACTGTTTTCCTGTAACTCACTGAAGAGGCCCATCTATTATTTTTTATAATACATGGATACCCTTGTGATGTTAATATTAAAGAAGACAAGGTTCAGCAGTACAGTTTTTTTTTTTTTTTTAAATAATATTTCAGTGCTGTTCTATGTCGTTATCCATTTCTTCAGTTTCTCAAAGATTCAAATGTACCAGCTTTACATCTTAGTTTTATTTATTTATTTATTTTTTTTAACATATTCTCATTTTGTTGATCATTAATGAACATTTCTGTACTGTGGGTGTACTGTTTTGTGACGTCACTACTGTGGTATTATGCCTTTTTTTAGAATGGCCCAGGATGCAAATATAGCCTTCATCCATGTATTATATATATGCTGTGCAAAATTCTTAGACATGTTGCATTTTTCTATTCTAATTAATTATGAGCATCAACAATTTACTCAAAGCCTCCACTAGTGTTTTCTACTATTATAACAACCTTGACTTGAATAAAGAAGGAAAAACATTGAGGAAATAGCTCCATTACTTAATTTTCAAGGTGTGGTATCCAAAGGATAATCAACAAGTACAGAGAAATATTATCTGTAATTGACAAACCCAGGACTGGAAGATCCAAAAAGATGTCTAAAGTATTGAGTCATTGGGGGCTGTAGATATGGCTGCTATGTACACTTTCAATGTAGAGGCCTCTAAAAGACCTTAAAGAAACTGTAAAATAATTGCTATAAGGCAATAAATAGGATCATGACCTCTGGTCATGCACCAATTTTGAAAATACTTCCACTTGTAGGCATACAACGCTCTTGTGGAAGAAACCCTAGTGTTTTGCAGTGTACTCACTATTGCGTCTGAGAGCCATAAGGTGGACAGATGGTCCTGTTCAGGGGCCCGACCAGTCTACCCGGCTGTGTTCCAGAAGGTGCCTTTCACCTGACTGAGGAGATCCATGCGTAGCGAAAAGTTCCAGGACTGGCTCTGCAGAAGCTGGCAGAGGCTCGGAAACCAGATTCTCATGGGCCATCTGGGACCCACCAGGAGAACTGTTGCCTTGTCTCTCCTGACCCTCTCGAGGAAGGCAAGGAGCAGCGGTACCAGTGGGTAAGCGTACAAAAGCGCATTGGGCCACTAGTAGGCTAAGGCGTCTATGCCTAGTGAACCTCCCCAGCCGCGGTGAGAGAACCACAAGGGGCAATGGATCATCTCTGCAGTGGCAAAGAGATGGAGTTGGGCTTCCCCAAAGCATTCCCAAATGCGCTGCACCATCTGAGGGTGCAGTCGCCATTCTAACAATTGAGGACCTTTGAGAGGAGGTCCGCTGCCCAGTTCACCACTCCCAGGAGATGGACAGCATGGAGGGATAGGAAGTGCCTCTGTTCCCAGATCAACAGCCGAAAGGATATGTGGTGAAACCCGGGGGACCGAAGCCCTCCCTGGTGGTTTACGTACACAACTATTGACATGTTGTCTGTGTGGACAAGGACATGTCTGTCTTGGAGCACAGGGAGGAAATGTTGAAGCACGAGGTCAACTGCTCTCAGTTCTAGCGCATTTATGTGCAGGGATGCACAGTAGCCCGCCCAGGGTCTGTGGACTCCTCTGCCTGCCCAGACCGCCCCCTCCAACCGCAGTTGGACGAGTCTATCTGCCAACAGGTAGGTTCACATCATAAGGGAATCCAGCCAGAGACCCAAGGAAATCATATTTTGCACTGGCATTAATTGTCTTTTTGCATCGTTGAGGGTGAGACCCAGCCTCGACAGAAGCTATGTCACAATCACTGTGTCGGCCACTGCTCCATTCTGAAACTGGGAACAGATCAACCAGTTGTCCACATAATTCATCACCCTGATTCCTTGCAGCCTCAAGGGAGCTAGGATGGCATCCAAACACTTTGAAAATGTGCGAGGGGCTAAAGAGAGGCCAAATGGCAGGACGGAAAACTCAAAGACGCTCCCCTGAAAGGCGAAGCAGAGATATTTCCTGTAAGCTAAATGAATAGTAACATGAAAATAGGCGTCCTTAAGGTGCACTGTTGCTTTCAGGTTCCGGCCTTATGGACTCAGACAGAGGCAGTGATTGTAGTGAACGGGTGAGGTGAGCCTGTATTTATTTAGAATAAAGGAGAGGGGTGAAGGAGCACTTCCCTCAGCAAGATTTCTGGGGGGAGGGGTTAGAAACTCCAGTTTGCCCGAGGTGAAAGGGAGCAGAACTGAAACCTCCCTTCATCTCCCCTGCAATGCCAACCTCACTTAATGAGATTTTATGTTTGTGTTCTCCCTCTGTACGGGATGTGCCATTTATTTTTCCTACGCGTATTCCAGAAGAGGGGGAGTTATGAAGGGTGGTAACGACTGAGAGACCACTGTGATTGGATACAAGCTAAGTCTGAGAGGCCGCTGTGATTAGTTACAAGCTGGCTCAGAAACCGTTGGGAGAAGCTGCAGAAAGAAATGCCACCCTGAGACTGTTGTGACTTTGAGATAAGCTGAGAAGTTGCTGCAATCCCATGTATAATAATAATAATAATAATAATAATAATAATAATAATAATAACTAGAACTGCCAGGCAGTTTTACGGCTCCCAAGCCCCAGTATCAGTACTCGACTAAGCATGTTTAGTTCTCAGTGTGCCAAGTTTAAAATCAGCAACTTCAACTGTTCCACAGAAGAAGATTTTGAAAGTTTTTTTTTTCCAAAATGCGTCAGGCAGCCATCCTGTTTAACACAAGTTTTTTAAAAGTCAGTTGTATTGTTACAGTGTCAAGGATGCCAAATTTCAGATCAATCGCTTCACCAGTTCCCAAGAAGATTTTGAAAGGTTTTTATGGAAAAATGCATCAAGCCACCAATTGCAAGAATGCAGCAGCAACATTTTTTCAGCATCTGACAGCCAATGTATCCAGCTTGTTAACTGCCAAGTCAGAACCTGATCAGTCACACAGCTTTGAAGCAGCAGCAGTTTAAAGTTTTGGGAAGAAAAAAAATAATAACTAGAACTGCTAGGCAGTCTTATGTCTTCCAAGCCCCAGTACCGGTACCAAACACTTAAGCAATTACTGGAAGAAGTGGGTTTAGTTAAAACAAATGCATCAAACAGCCATTTTGGTTTCAGGTCAGCACCATTTTTTTAAAAGTTAGTTGAATTGCTACAGTGTCAAGGATGATGCTTGCGAAGTTTGGAGTTAGTCAAGTAAATTGTCAACTGATGCAGGTTTAAATTTCAAATGTAAACGTATAACTGGCAACCATCTTGTTTTATAAAACTTCACCATTTTCACATATTTGTATCCCATTGTTACTGGGACGATAACTACCAAGTTTGGAGTTTGTTGGTCAAACAGTGTTCAAATACCAGCAGTTTGCTGTTAAGGGCGCGTTTCGTTAAAGTTTGTGGCAGCCATTTCGACATTAAAATTTATCGCAGAAACTTCTGCTTCGCAAACTTGATGCGGGTTTGGATGCTGATGATATATGCCAAGTGTCAGATCAATTGCTTCACCGGTTCCCAAGAAGAAGATTTTGAAAGGTTTCTAAAAAAAATGTGTCAAACGGCCATTTTTGTTTCCGGTCAACACAATTTTTTTAAAAGTCAGTTGTATTGATACAGTATCAGGGAAGATGCTTGTGAAGTTTGGAGTTAGTCAAGTAAATTGTCAACTGATGCAGGTTTAAATTTCAAATGTAAACGTATAACTGGCAACCATCTTGTTTTATAAAACTTCACCATTTTCACATATTTGTATCCCATTGTTACTGGGACGATAACTACCAAGTTTGGAGTTTGTTGGACAAACAGTTTTCAAACAGCAGCAGTTTGTTGTTAGGAGCGCGTTTTGATAAGATTTGTGGCAACCATTTTGACATGAAAATTTATCACAGCAACTTCTGCTTCGCAAACTTGACGCAAGTTTGGATGCTGATGATAAAGGCTAAGTTTTAGATCAACCACTTCACCGGTTCCCAAGAAGAAGATTTCGAAAGGTTTTATTGAAAAATACGTCACGGTGCCAATTGCAAGGATGCAGCAACAACATTTTTTCAGCATCTGACAGCCAGTGTATCCAGCTTGATAGCTGCCAAGTCAGAACTGGATCAGTCACTCAGCTTCGAAGCAGCAGCAGTTTAAAGTTTGTGGAAGAAAAAAAAAAAATAACTAGAGTTGCTGGCAACTATAAAGGCTTCCAAGAAAACATGGGTCAATCATCACAAATAATCGCTAATATAGTTCGCTAAGTTTCCTATAATTAGTTAATGGGCTACTTAAGTTGTATCGTGCACAGAGCAAAATCTTACCCTGAAGTTTAAGTGAACTGATCTGTGTTAGACACAGCTGAGGAGCTATAGGCCAATTTGTGGGTTTTGAACCTTAGCGGAGGTCAAAGGTCATGGTTAATGACATTTTTTATAGAGCACATATGACTTCCTATATATGTTCCATAACAACCATGACTCTATCTCTGATCCCTGAGGTGCAAGGAGCCAGTTTTTAGCGTGACCTTTTGGAGTGGTCAAAGGTTGCAAGTAATGACATTTTTCATAGAGCCCATATGTCTTCCTATATGTGTTCCATTATAACTATGAACCCATCGCCACGTCCTAGGAGATAAAATTTAAATGTTAATTCCAATATGGCTGCCAAACCATGTGACCAATTTGCTTTTGATTTTAGTGGTTATTACTTTATTATGTTCCACACAACTGTGCCAACACTGAAGAGCATATGTGCAACATTGTTCTTGTTATGGGTCATAAAAGTAATGTTTCAATTATCAATATAGCTGCCAAACCATGTGACCAAAACACGGCATTTTGAAATTGACAGTACTTCACATTACCTTCTACTATTTTACTCAGTTTCATGTCTCTAGTGTATTAGGATTTATACTTTAATACATGTAAATACAGCTCTCGTGAAATTGTTATTTTGCTAGCTGCATCCATGTTTTTTAACGAAAAATGGGGATTTTACAAAACTTAGAAAGGACCTCACCACAAGGAAACCTGACAATTTTGCAGCCGATCAACATTGTGGTTTCAGACAAGAAGATCTTTAAATATTTTGCGCAAATCCAAAACGGCGGGCAAATCAACCGTCCAATTGATTTTGTTTCAAAGTTGTTGTTGTTTTTTTTTTATAGGACATTCGTGCGCTATATACTTACATTGTCAGATCTCCGTCTTAAGTAGTTTTTGTCCACAAAAGTTTTGAAAATTGTCCAATATTTTCACGAGATCTAGCCTAGTGGCCAAACTCTGAACTTTTTTCACTTGCGTATGCCAGTCTGGTTGTCCACACATAGACATGTACATACCTATGCATTTTCATGAGTCTGCAACAAACTTTTGGTGGAATAATAATAATAATAATAATAATAATAATAATAATAATAACTAGAACTGCCAGGCAGTTTTACGGCTCCCAAGCCCCAGTATCAGTACCCGTCTAAGCATGTTTAGTTCTCAATGTGCCAAGATTAAAATCAGCAACTTCAACTGTTCCACAGAAGAAGATTTTGAAAGTTTTTTTTTTCAAAAATGCATCAGGCAGCCATCTTGTTTAACACAAGTTTCTTAAAAGTTCGTTGTATTGCTACAGTGTCAAGGATTTGTCATTTGTCAACTGAGGCAGTTTTAAATTTCAGACGTAAACGTACATCTGGCAGCCATCTTGTTTTATAAAACATAACCATTTTGACATATTTGTATTCCATTGTTACTGGGACAATAACTACCAAGTTTGGAGTTTGTTGGACAAACAGTTTTCAAAGAGCAGCAGTTTGTTGTTAAGGGTGTGTTTTGATAAGATTTGTGGCAGCCATTTTGACATGAAAATTTATCACAGCAACTTCTGGTTCACAAACTTGTTGCGGGTTTGGATGCTGATGATATATGCCAACTTTCAGATCAATCACTTCACCGGTTCCCAAGAAGATTTCGAAAGGTTTTATCGAAAAATGCGTCACGGCACCAATTGCAAGGACACAGCAGTAAAAAATTTTCAGCATCTGACAGCCAATGTATCCAGCTTGTTACCTGCCACGTCAGAATCTGATCAGTCAAACAGCTTCAAGGCAGCAGCAGTTTAAAGTTTTGAATAATAATAATAATAATAATAATAATAACAATAACTGTATTTATAGTTATTTTTTGTATGTGGCTGCAATGTCTGATGTAAGTTATAAATGATTACACCGTGTAACAATTTATTTTTTTATTTTTTTTGTTCCTGGGTAGTAAGTGTTATTTCCTAATTGCTTATGCCTCAAAAGTATAGAAAATGGCTATTATTCCCCACAAACTTTGCTTTTGTGACCAGGACAGTGATATTTCAAAATATCACTATTTCCAATGGGAAAACGAGCAAATGTGTGTCTTTTCGTTCACATAGTCAGAAAAAAACAACATATGAATCCAAATTAACATGTATTTATACTAAAGTAATACAAAAATGACTACAACAGATTTAGAAGATCTTCTAAATCAAGATCAAATATTTTGTTTTAAATCGGAACTATACACATTAGGGGTTCCCAGTCCTGGTCCTGGAGGAGCCGCAGTCCAGCAGGTTTTCCAGCTCTCTTTAAATCACTAACACTCTTAGAACTGGGACGAGAATGATTTGAATCAGGTAGTTAAGCACTCAAGTGGAACGGAAACTTACAGACACTGCGGCTCCTCCAGGAACAGGATTAGGGACCCCTGATTTACATTATCTGTTATTCAAAACAGTATCCATGTCTTAAGCCAGTGGTGGGAAACCCTGATCCTGAAGGGCTGCAATGTCTTCTGCTTTTCGTTCCACCTCAGCTCTAAATTAGAACCACAATTGCACACCACTAAGCTATTGTGGATGTACCACCTACTTAGCAGAAAGTGAATTCCCAAGACTCTGACTCATTGAAACCGAGTAAGCAAGATGGCCCTGGAGCTCGAATTCTCTCACGGCATCAGACTTTGTTTCTGCTGCTGCTTGTGTTGCTGGGAAGAGTAGATGTTATTAGAACCAACAGTGCAGTATGTTTTCATGGTTGTCCTGCATGAAGCCATTTTGTGTCCCCAAGTCTGCTCTTAAGACATGCGATTGTTGTTGGTTGAGCTGCAATTGAAGGGCCTGCATGTCTTGCAGCTTTTCGAATTGCAGCGGCTCACCTTGCTAATTCTGGTTCTTTAAAACTCTCCAGTGAATCATTGATCATGGTAAGAATTTCCTTGCACATGTTTTGGAATTTGCGTGGAAGCATCATCTGTATGTATGTATATATATATATATATATATATATATATATATATATATATATATATATATATATATATATATATATATATATATATATATATATATATATATATATATATATACACACATTGCCTATAGAAAGTCTACACCCCCTTTCAAAATTTCTACCTTTTGTTGCCTTATAGCCTGGAATTAAAATGCACTGATATATTTTCTTTTTCATTTATCTACACATCCTACCCCACAACTTCAGAGTAAAAAAGATACTCTACAAATTTGTAGAAAATTAAAAATAAAAACTGAAATAGCCTGGTTGGATAAGTGTCCACTCCCCTTGTAATAGCAATCCTAAATTAGCTCAGGTGTAACCAATCGCCTTCAAAATCACATACCAACTTAAGTGGCCTCCACCAGTGTTAAATTGTAGTGATTCATATGATTTCAGGATAAATTCAGCAGTTCCTATAAGTTCCCTCTGCTGGGTAGTGCATCTCAAAAGCAAAGACTCAACCAGGCGCACCAAAGAGCTTTCAAGAACTCCAGGACAAAGTTGTTGAAAGGCACAGATTATGGGATGGGTATAAAAAAAAATTCAAAGGCCTTGAATATCCCTTGGAGCACGGTCAAGACGATTATTAAGATGTGGAAAGTGTACTGCACCACCAAGACCCTGCCTAGATCAGGTGTTCCTCCAAACTGGATGACCAAGCAAGAAGGAGACTGAGAAGCTGCCAAGAGGCCAGTGGCAACTTCACAAGATCTACAGGCTTTTATAGCCTAGACTAGTCAAGGTATGCATGTGACAACAATACCCCAAGCATGCCACAAATCTGGCCTGTATTTTACTCAAGAAAGCCCACCTTGAATCCCGTTTGAAGTAAGCAAAAAAACTCAAGAGATTCTGTAGCCATGTGGCAAAAAGATTTGTGGTCTGACGAAACTAAAATGGAACTTTTTGGCCTAAATGCAAAGCGTTAGGTTTGGTCCAAACCCAACACAGCGCATCACCCAAAGAACACCATCCCTACTGTGAAGCACAGTGGTGGCATCATCATGTTATGGGGATGTTTCTCATTGGCAGGGACAGGGGCACTTGTCAGCATAGAAGAGAAAATGAATGGAGCAAAGTACAGAAAAGTCCTTGAGGAAAACCTGCTGCCCTCTGCAAGAAAGCTGAAACTAGGACGGAAGTTCACCTTTCAGCATGACAATGACCCAAAGCACACAGCCAAAGCTACACTGGAGTGACTAAAGAACAAAAAGGTAAACGTCCTTGAGTGGCCCAGTCAGAGCCCTGACCTAAATCCAATCGAAAATTTGTGGCATGACTTGAAGACTGCTGTCCATCAACGCTCCCCAAGGAACTTGACAGAGCTTGAACAATTTTGTAAAGAAGAATGGTCAAATATTGCCAAATCTAGATGTGCAAAGTTGGTAGAGGCCTATCCCAACAGACTCACAGCTGTAATTGCTGTCAAAGGTGCTTCCACCAAGTATTAACTCAGGGGGGTGGAGACTTATCCAATTAAAAAATCGAATTTGCAAAGTTAATACATTTTATAATATTTGGAGCACAAACAGTTGTTTAAACTACAGCAGAAGGAAAAGACAAAACAATGGACAACAATAAATAGCTCCTTTATAAATTGATAGAATAGCTATAGAAGGCTATAGAAAAATAGCTATAGAAATTCACCCCCTTTTGGACTCCTCCACATTTTATTGTGTTATAACATGGAATCAAAATGGATTTAATTAGGAGTTTTGCCACTGATCAACACAAAAAAAAAGTCCATAATGTCAAAGTGAAAAATAAAATCTACAAACTGTTCTAAATTAATTACAAATATAAAACAGAAAATAATTGGAGTTAAACAGTTTAAGAGTGATGACACGTTATTTTTAATAAACAAACAAAAATGAAAATAAACACCTAGCTCGTTTTGGGCACTAACTAAACATTAACATTAACAGCAACTCCAAACTAATTACAGGACAGCTAAGCTGTTTGCCGGCTGCACAAAACACACAGTTTTACCAAACAAAAAAAAGAATAGTTACGTTTGTTTGTTTGTTTGTTCTATGATTGAGTACCTCTTCAATCGGACTCCTTCACACAGCAGCAGCCCTGAATCCTGGCTGCTTTCTTTATATACCCTCCGCCTGACTCTAATTTACGACAGCCAGGTGCAGGTGATAATTAACAATTAAATAATAATTAAACAAATACGTTTCTAGCAGTGAGGATATTAACCCCCTCCCTGCTTTGTTACAATATGTATAACCAATTATTAATTAATATTTGTATAAGTAATTATTAAATAATATTTAATTTACATTCTCCCTTAGACTACATTCTTGTCTTGTTTGCTTTTTCCTCCATCGTTCAGCGCTCCGCTTGTCAGCTTTTAAATCGCCTTGAATAAAGCAGGCATCCGATAAATGCTTCAGTATTCGTTTATAACTTACACCAAACATTGCAGTCACATACAAAAAAATAACGTCTAACTTTCAATACAGTTGTTTATGTTTATGTTTATTATTATTATTATTATTATTATTATTATTATTATTATTATTATTATTATTATTCCTTTAACTGTCGAAGTTGCAGCTTCTACCAGCGGTTTCTGAGCCTGTCAGCTTCTGCCCAATCACAAGTCGTTACTTCCTTTCGTCACTCGCCCTCTTAATGAATACAGTTAGAAAAAAAAAAAAAAGTCAAGTTTGTTGGGTGTTTGAATTTCTGAAACACGTTGCATCTTTGAATTCAGTGTAAATTGATGTTATAAAAAATGTGGGCATTTATACCTGGTTGCGACCCTCCCCCCCGAACCAACCACAAAAGATGTCATTACCAAAGGTGGCTGGTTGTACTAATGACTAGACTCAGCCCAGCTGTTAAACTGACTCAAACCATGACAGTAAGCTAATTTATGCAAATCGCGTCTAAGGGAGGGTGGGGGTGGAGGCTCTGCGTTGCATTCTATGAGCCTGTTGCGGGCGGCTCGTTATTTTAACAGGCTTTGGTGAATAAAATGCAACTCCCAGCCAGAGACGTATCTATCCTTGATGGCGCCATGTGCGAGATATAAATCCAGCGACCCCCTCCCCAATAATCAGTATAATAATTAAAATTAATAGTAGAAGATGTTGAACTGGAAAATACTGCCAATCTCTGTTGGGTATATTTTCTATGGAAGGAATGTTTAAGCATTTCAAATAAAACAAACAAAAAAAAATGCTCTTTTACATACACTACATTTCTGGTGTAATGTTTAGAAATGTTTAGGATTAGACAATGATTATTTAAAACTGGAGGATGTTCCGCCCACAAAATAGATAAATAAAACATTAAACATTAAAAGTATTGGCGAGAAATAAAACAGGCTACCATTCAAGATAAATAACAATGAAGAGGGAGTGTGAAAAACAATAGTCAAAATAACATTTCATAACTGAAGATCTTGTTTGCTACGCGAATTCTGGAAACTCGCATGAGTGATCAGTTTTTCAGATTGATAGAGAAAAGTTTAGCCCGTTATCAGCAAAAAATGTAGGGTTGGCAGGGTAACCCAAACCACACAGATTTTTTTTTTTTGGCCTTATTATTCATCAGTCCCCTCAGGTCAGTGCCCTATGCGGCCGCACCTCCTTGGTATGGCCCTGCTCCTGGCTTCTTGTGTGTTTATTCATGAACATGCAACAATATTCATAATAAAGTTGAGCTCTTACCTAAAAACAACAGTAACACGTTTAAAGTTTGGGATTTGCTGTAGCTTGCTGTTGTTTACATTAACATCAGCATATTTTTTATTGGAATCTGAAATTGCTTATCTTATATCAGTACTGGTGAGCGATAACCAGGCTTTAATCACTGATAATAGGTGCACAGGTGACTAAAGCATCAATGGGGGAAAAATAAGGTCCCACACAGTGCAAATAAATAATCTGTTCTGTCAAATTACAGGGTGGATGCTTCACAACCAGAACTGTTATTGCAGCGTTTAAAAAGATAAACATTCAATGGTGGCTGACAAACCGGAAGGTGATCTTTCACATATTCAGATCCATTTGTACAAAGTCTCTCAGCTTTCTTGAAAAGACTGTGAACATCCAACGCCCAGACTGGGGGACCGCGGGAATCCAAAGCCCGAGGGACTGCTGTTTCCACCTCTGCCAGCAGAGGAAGAATGCCTGCTGGTTTCGCCCCCTGCAAGTGAGGGAGATCTGCACCAGTCCCCTGCAACAAGGGTAGACTACACGTCATTCCCTCCTTCGTCACAAGGAGACTACACGCCGCTCTCACATCCGTCGCCAGGAGACTTCACACCTCTGCCACCTCCACCGCCAGGAGTAGAGCAGCAGGAGCTGCCTCTGCCTGATCCACCTCCATCAGCAGAGGGTGAATGCCTGCTGGGTCCCTTTCTACCAGCAGAGGATGAATGCCTGCTGGTATCACTTCCCCCACAATCACTAGGAGAGGAGCTGGAGCTGGCTCTGCCTCTATCACGATTAGGGGGAGAGGAGCAGGAGCTATCTCTCCCTTCACCAGAAGGACCAGGACTAGATGCTGGCGGCCCTCAGCAGCCTGTACATAGGCTGCTGAGGGAAGCACTGGGAAGAACCGCCCGGCCGCAGTGGCCGAGAAGGCAGCCAAAACCCGCACCCCAGCTTGTCCTGACTCCCCGCACATCTTCACCCAAGGATGCCTGCCTGGCATCGCCTGGGGGGTTGCCTGCTGCTCCGCATTGCCTGTGGAGCCACCGGTTGCAGGGTACGAGGGAGAAGCGGAGCTCCTGCTGCCACTTCTATGGCCATTTTGCCTCCGACGGTCCGCTGCTGCCTTCGCCAGGGGTTGCCGTCAGATCTGCTGGGCCGCAGTGGTCAGTGTGGCTTGAGCCCCACCAGAGGGAGCCCCTTAAAGTCCCTGTTCTTGACCTGGGACTTTGAGTTAGACTTTGTGGATTTTAAGGGGGGAGGTGGCCATTTAGGCCATGTGTGCTATGCACAAGGGTGGGGGGGATATATGGCAATGCTGCCCCGCCCCTTTGTATTTCTGTGTTGTACGTTGCGTGTTGTGTGTTAATGTTGGTGTATAGTCGTTGACACACGGGATGTAATATGGGTTATGCGCACAAGTGTTTAAAATGTATATTTGTATTTAGGCATGAGGATTTCATATCACTTCACGTGCAGGTAAAATGTAGTAATATGCGAGCACGGGGAATTGCAGTTTATTAATTCACCTGCAGTTGTACTGAGATTCCAATTGAATGATTGATTAGTCAATCAAGTCTCGGTGCAGCTGCATAAAAGCAACATGTTTTCACTCACTTGCTGTTGTGTGTTCGGTGAGTGGAGAACGAGATTGGAGACGGAGGTAATAGTAAAGTAATAGCAAATCATAATATCAGCTCACCGTGTTTGTCTGTGTAGTCCGCTTTGTTTATCTCTTTATTTTGTCTGTCAGTGCAGCGCTCTGTGTTTTATTTGTCTTTACAACTTATTATTTTTTGTCTGTTCAATTATTAAATGCTGAGCAAAAACAATCGCTCAGCTTCACCAAACTCCACCTCTCTGTTATTTATTTGTTGGTTCCTGGTCTGACGTCACCCATTACAAACATAATCAAAGAAACTACAAAATGCTATCGCAAAAGTCTACTGGAAGCCATAATAGCAGTACAGTATTTCACGTTCGATTTTTTTAAAGGCCACATTTTACAATTTGTTAGTTTTTTGTTAAGTATAGAAAACTACAAAATGGGTTGTAATTCAGTATGCTCATGTAATATTATTCAGCAGGTTTCATCGACTTTATGAATCAAAATTAGTTCAGTCTATAGGGTAATGCAAAACTTTTGGCCATAGCTGTATATATAAAAGTTTTTGCTCAAAACAGCCAACTTTCTAATGTTTTGGTATGTATAACATACCTTTGTCAAGGGAAAATGTGTTTGAAAACAAACAATGGATGTCACTGAAACCAAGCATGGAATATAGTTTGGCTTCGTGACGATGAAAATAAAATTACAAAAAAATGCAACCTTTGTAATTTTCTTTTACTTTCTGCTTGTCTTGTAAATTCTAGTTTTGAAACCACAGTGGTCACACAGTACTGGCTGAAATGGATTCATATGTATAAAGGCTTTTGGTTCCTTGTTAACTACACTCACTTATTTCTATTTAAATCTATTAGTGTGTTTGTGATTCTGTCTATCCATCTGCCTTCTATCTATCTATCTACTCCTAATTCAAAAAAGAAGCTGAAGCACAATACCATCAGTGATACTTTTTTATTTACACCACAAGAATAACATGTTGTCATAATGTGGTACAAAATACTGGACTTCTAATAAATTTCATATAGAAGTCGGTACTGTCAAAGAAAGACACCATTGGCCAGTTGAAGAGTAAAAAAATAAAAAATAAAACTGAAATTCTGTAAATCCACCAGGCAACAAAAATCCCATCAAAAAGGAAAATTATAACAAGCAAGCACAATCAATGCTACCATCACTGGAACAAATGTTCATACTAGAACAAGCTTTTGTGCATACAAATATAGAAAGAAACCTCTGCTACCAATGGTGACGTTATTCTGAATGTGTAACATGTAAAATTGTACAATAGAAGCTACAATACCCAATACTACATATCAGTATATGGGTCTCAACTTTATGTTTTGTTTTTTGTTTTATTACATATTTATATAATATATAGTTTGTCATCCCAGTAAACTGGAGAAAAAAAAAATACATTTCCAAAATGGGAGCACAGAAAAGCAATACATTTTAATTTATATTTTTTTAAGCAGTCGATATCAAAGACGAACACTGAAGCCAAGCATGGAATATAGTTTGGCTTTGTGACGATGAAAATAAAAAAAATTGCAACCTTTGTAATTTTCTTTTACTTTCTGCTTGTCTTGTAAATTCTAGTTTTGAAACCACAGTGGTCACACAGTACTGGCTGAAATGGATTCATATGTACACAGTATTAAGGTGACATACTCGTAGAACAAAGTCCTAACTGGCACTGCTTGTTGCTAATATAATCTCTGAACCCCAATCTTCTCTATTCCCCCCTCACAAAACAAAAAGAAACCAAAAGAAACACAGGCAGTCTAACATGATTCTTGTGTTTTATGCAGTTTACCAAAACATTTTTTTTCTCTACATAAATACAATGAAATCTATTATCTATATGTCACAAGTGCTGGATATTTTTATTTTATTTTATTTTTTTTGTGTTAAATATTCAAATTTTTAAGTAGTTCAGTTTTTACAATTAAAAAGCTTTTTCTTTTTTTTTTAAAGATACAAAGAGCATCTCTCATTCTAGCTCTTTTTCTTCTAATTTTTTTTTTTCCCCAAATCCTGTAAGTGCTTTTTAAATTGGTCTGTCAGTGCCAACCTCTGCTGTGCAAATATGTTACAAAGACACGCCAACAAAGAAACCATGCAAAACATTTTAGGTGAACAAAAAAATAAATAATAAAAATAAAATAAGCAATGCCCTCGTAGAAAATGTCCACTGTGGATAAGAAAAGGAATGGACGTGTCAAATATAAAAAAAAAAAAAAAAAAAAAAAAAAAAAAAAGAAATGTTTTCTTCATAACTGTATGAAAAAAACAGAGAACCAGCTGGAGGCTTTGGTTACAGACCCTTTTAACTAAATAAGAAAACAAGCTACTTAATTAAGTGCCCGCTGAGTTATTGCAAAATCTCCGCCGAGACCTACAGTATAAAGTTGACATGAAGTTGTGGTGTAGGTCTTAGATTCAGTCTTTGTAATTGAAATATAAAAACAGCTGCCTGATGAGGTTGTTGTATTTTAGGGTTATAAACAAAATAGAAAACCTGCAACTTTCTGGCTGTGTTCATTTAAAGTGGGTATTCACTGATTATTTTAAAACAAGCACTTTAGCTGCAGCAGAATGCATTGCTTTTGCTTTATTGTGTTTCTATTGTACTTGCATCAGGTTTATACTGAAGTACGGCAAAGGCTGCAGATATGTGGCGAACCTGGGGACAAAGAAGTCTCGAGATGCATTGAATTGTGTAAAAATACAGTAAGAATTATACAGCTGCATTGCAATGAATGTATTGCCTCTCAACTCTCACCAACTTTAAAACTGCATTCAAAGCTTATTTTATATTTCATATCATTACTTTAGTGGGTCCTTTCAGGTTAAACTGAATGTACATTGCAAATTAGGCAGATAACAATCTGTTGGGTACCATTTACCCAACAGATTAACCCTCCTTAGGTTTTAATATTACAAGGAGTTACCCAACACGTTAACAAATCAACAATTCTCTTTAGAGTTTGCATGACACATCTGTAAATTAAAATGCATTTAAGATGGTATTGCAAGATCCATGTTCCTCAACTGTGGGCAAAATTGGGCCCACTAGAGCAGTGATGTGCCCATGATGCCATCCGACATGATGTGTAATAGAATCTGTATTAAGAAAGGAACTAAAGTAACTGCAATTTGCTACTCTGTATTCTATTTTGAGGACAACAGTGCTACATAATGGTTAATGAAGCAATACCGCTATAATCCTGGTGTGAGATCTGGCCTGGTTTGTAAACACTGAGAATGCCAGACAGTTTTCATGAGCAGGCAAAATGGCAGTTTTAGTAATGGCTTGCTGTGAACGATGCGGTTTGGGTTAGCTAGTAGTCAGCAGAATGAAGTTAGGCCACTTGGAAATACTTGAAAGCTTGATGATGATAAATGAAAATATTAATAAAAGGTGATTTATTAAACTAACTCATAGGCTAAACTTATGAACTACTGTTAAAGGTAAAACTAATTAAACACTCACATCCTTCACATCACTGTCCGATTAAAATTCAGCCAAAACATGAACCTGTTGTACCCCTCTGGCCATTATACAATCTCCTGTCATATTTCTTGTTGTTTGGTACCATGTTTAGTTTCAAAGAGAATGATACTTCACGAACTCCAACAGAAACATGGGCTCTGAAGGACTGCAGTTAATCTAAGAACGTCAAAGTAAATTTAAAACTGCCAGAGAAAGACAGGGATATCCTTACACATATTTCAGTTGATTGAAATTGGTGTTCGTGAAAACTACCTAAAACGTAGTGATATTTTATAGCGGATGCAGAGAGATTTCTCTCAGATAATTGGCTGCACTTACAGTTAAGTGTCCCAAGCCAAATATGGATGGGAGTACTTAATGGAAGACAAGGCCAGTTGTCCAGCAGATAACAGTAACTACTGCAGAAGCAACTATCTAAAAATAATTGTATTTGAAGACAATTTTAATGTATTTATTTATGTTTTGTAACGGACCAGCATCAAGTTTCTGTCACAGTGACTTTCAAGATTAAGCTGTGGTAGTTTAGCAGGCATCTACCATAGGAATGGGGCCACTAAAAACAAACCCCAAGAAGATTAGGACCGTGAAGGGGGGGGGTTACTGAACATTTGCAGTAAAACGACGATACCAAAATATATATATATCTATATATATAAAATAACAAGCAGCTAAGTGGTTCATAAAAAAAGAGGTCCACGTTTCTAAAAACAATCAGAATTTGTGGAAATTACATCATAAACAACTGACCATGTTTAGTTCAAAACATTTCAAAATACAATAGTAGTGTATTTTACATTTTGTGGAATAGAAATGACAGCAAAGGCCTTCTAGCACATTACGCTTCTAGTAAAATTCAACAAGGTGGTTCTAATCTCAAACCCAGGAATGCAAATTGTTTACTTGCTCAATGTAAATGAGTAAGAAACCACATGCTACAACCCTTCTGTCAGTTGTACAACACATTCCCTAAAGTACTTGCTGCCTGCACAGACGTAGACTGAGCATTTTTCCAACTCTATTTTTTTCCAAGTCTATTTTTAATTTGTGTAGAGCTTTTTTTTTTTTCTTAAATTTCAGTTGAAAATACTACCAGTGTTCAACTGTGAAGCCAATTTTTGCAGCCAAAAGCTGTATTTTCATGAGGCGAAAAACTAAATACACTAAATTAAAACCAAATAATTAACACAGGCTCCCTTAATCTGTTACAGCCTACAGCAATGCTGTGAAAAATACCAGAAAGAGCATCTCAAACAGCTTGAGTTAATGTGTGTAGAATATCACTTTGCAATACAATTTCTTTTAACAAGACTGCATTTTTATATAACTCTACTATGAACAGAACATGTAGTAAATACACAACTGTTGGAATCATTATACAAAGTAGAAACAATCTCCCCCCCCCCCCCCCCCCCCCCCAACAAACATTAAAATTCTGCGCCCCATTCTTTTAAGCCTGCAGAAATGCGTTCTCAACTGTACAGGAAGAAAACCTAAAGAAAAATAATAATAAGTAAAAAGAAAACACATAGGTAAAAGCATCATACAACTAGATCAATGACAAAAACAACTCATTACTGGTAAAGGGGAATTTTGAGGAGGGGGGCAATAAAATCTGGAATTTTCACCCCCAAAAATTGGTAAAACATAGTAATAATAAACATACAGTTCCTTGCTTTTAAGTTTTAACATATATCTAACAATAATATAAAAAAAAACAAACAAAACAATCATGATCAAACTCAATACCCAATAAAAATATGATTAAGGTAGTTGCCAAGTGGCTCAACATAAGTTGGTTTTTAAAATTGAAGCTCGGGTTTAAATCTTGACCTCCAGTTTCTCAAGTGTCCCACTCACAGCTCCCTGGTAATGCAGGGTTATCAATCTCTGTACATGTGATTATAGACTGTATACACTGTTTAACTCGTGCATCTCATTTTCTGTGTATGGTCCTATCACACTAAAATCCCAAACACCCTCACAGTGACCAGCAGTGCCCTCAAGAAACGTCCTGATTGACGCCAAGTGATGTATACATGCTCAGTACTGTCTGACACTGCTGTGAAATATGTCAAATTGAGGCAACCCAGAAATAAGTAAAATAATTATCTATTACTTTTGTTTGACCAGTAAAATAAGAATCTCTTACAAGACGGTTCTGGTCAAAGAAACTTCCAAACCTTTGGAAATACACATAGAATTTTCCAGCAAATGGAATTTCAGTTGCAATTTGTGTTTAACTAAGCAAGGTTGCATTCCAGCATCATTATAACCACCCTCACTATATCAATTTACAAAACACCTTGCATACAGAATACGTTATGTTATAGGTTAAGGTCTGGCATATAAATATGGCCATGTACGCAGTACATTGTTTAAAAAAATATTCCTATATAGTTTGTTAGTGTGTTCATAAAGGAAAAAGCCTTGCTTTATATGCTTGCAGTATTCATGGAATAAGAGCTAGAAGCAAACTTTCGTGCTTTGGTTGTTTTGTATTCATATTATTTTTTAAATGGCATTCTAATTTGCAAAAGACAATTCACTCTTATACAGTACATGCTTTAAAAAAAAAAAAAAAAAAAAAAGTATTTGGTCAAGTATGCTAACTGTAAAAATCAATGTCATTTTATAAAGTAATTTTATTACAACAATGTTTGCCCCTTAACTGGCAACTACCTTACACATGGTTATTTTATGTATATATTGTTTTTAATATAACAGCAAAAGAAAAAAAAAAGTTCTGAAACACAAGCTGTTGGTTACACCACTTTTCCTCGTAAACATGCTGAAGAGTTTAGTCCACCGCCGTGCTTTGGGCGTTCCAAGTGTGTGTGAAAAAGAAAGAACGATGAAGAATCCTTCTGTTACGTCACTTGTTTAAGGCATTGTTCTTCTGAATTCATCATGAAATCCATCAGTTCAAAAAAAGGCACAACGCTTTAAAATTGGAGCCTGAAGCCCAGTCCCTCAGCTGTATCCTCTTTCTTGGAAAGTGGCTAAATTTTTTTTCTTCAAACAATCATGGCAATGTCTTTTAGTTTATTTGTAAGAGATAACAAATGTCTGTGAATAAGATCCAAAAAAAGAAAAGCAGAAGTAGTAAAAGTCATTTTGCCTTGAACGTTGAACCAAAGGTAAAGTTATAAGCTCCAGCTTTCACATCTACATATATATCTCTTGTTTTTTATTTTATATTAAACTGTCCACATACTCTACCAAATGCGGCGGCTGGCTGCCCCTTTATTTCAGAACGTACTACAGAATGAACGTGTTGCTTTCTAGAATATACTGTTTTCTTCCACCCGTTCACAGCTCCCACACTCGTTTTCTGCCGGATCCCTGATGAAACCCTGTAAGAGGATGTTGGCAAAACGAGGGGAAAAAATAAAATGGACTATCTTGCAAGATACTCTGGATCAGGAACGCAAGAAGGGGCTCTGTCTGCTGTTACAGAGGTGGCTCTTCCTCCATTGGCTCATCTTCTGACCTGAATAGGTACAGAGAAATAAAACTAATTTATGAGAAAAGAATATAAGATAATTAATGAACAAGAGGCCATTCAGCCCATCTAAGCTGGTATGGTTCCTACTAGCTGATTGATCTCAAAGTTTTGTCAAGTTGGGTCTTAAATGATCCAAGTGATTAATTATCAACAGCATGACAAGGTAACCCATTCCATACTCTCACCACTCGCTGTGTGAAGAAACGTCTCCTTCCCTCTGTCTTAAGTCTGTTTCCGTTTAATTTTCAACTGTGTCCTCTGGTACTAGTTTCTGAGATACACTTAAGGTGTTGGTTCAAATTCAAGACTTCAATCATGTCTCCCCTAATTCAGTTCTGTCACAAAATCTTCGTAGCTCATTACTTTAAGCTCTGAGAATAGTCTAGTTGCTCTTCGTTGGACTCTCTCCAGGGCTACAATGTCCCATTAGTACTGTGGTGACCAGCATTCGGCACAATTGCTTTGTTACTTGCCCACTTAATGGTTTTTACTTTAACTGAATTAGCAGCAACACAGCTACCAAATCAAACGTCAAAAACCACTCTAGTGCAAGGTTGAAGACTTTGGTCTAAACATTATATATATATATATATATATATATATATATATATATATATATATATATATATATATATATATATATATATATATATATGTTGTGTGTGTGTGTGTGTGTGTATATGTGTGTGTGTTTTTACTGTAATTTTGCATGGCATTAAAGTCCGGCTTTGGCTGTGTTTATTGCTGCAAATATACGTTTATTCAAAAGTCCAACTCTAACCTGAAATATTCACAGTCTTTACAGTACTGTATTAGATTTTTGGAATAATTAATCAATTTGACTCTAAATCCAATTCTCTCATAAGCTCTTGAACATTCACTGATCCAAAGAGGACTTTGTGGTTCCTGGAATAAAGGATTTTCTCCACACCGCAAATTAGGCATTATTGTTAATACTGGCCGCCATTCTATTTATTTCAGTTGTGAAATGTCTTTAAACAAAGATGAGTGCATCCAGATCATTGTGATCTGTGGTGCAGACAGTCAACAGGGTGTAACTGCCTCATTTAACAGAGAACATCCAAATTGGCATGATATATAATATTACCTGTGATGTCTGAATTATGGGTACAACCTGTAATATTTGACATGATTAACCTTTTCGGTGTCAAACATGATAAATCTTTACATGGCACTGTGTTTCCCCATGTGCCAATGCCAGAGAACCACTCTATTGCTTAAAAACAGATAATGAAAACACTTTATAAAAAACCAGTTTCATGAAAAAGCTCTGAGCACAATAGTCAATGTAACATCACAACTGTAATGCTGCCACATCAGGGTAAACCGAGTTCAATGAGTGTAAAATACGGCAGGGTGATGACGAAAAGGAAGAGGGGAAAAGTCACCGACCTTTTCTCCATGCTTTTGACTCCCACCGACAGGGAGGCCATGGCTGTGACTGTCTCCGTTTCTTCTGTCTCATGCTTCTGAGCTTCGATGAGAGAGTAGTCCACAGTGGAGGCTTGGCGCTGGAGAGAGCGCCAGTATTTACCTAACGGGATAAACACACATTAGTTTACAACATGGCATCTTGCTTTTATGCAACTGCCAAATGCGCTGTTGAAGGGCGGGCTATCAACATAGACCTGAAAAATTAATCAGCATCAGTGATATAGTAATGTAATATGCTTTCTTGAGGTCTGCTTACTGCACTGGATTAGTCTTTTGTTCACGGGGCGGAACTATGGCCCCTGATAATGTTTATTGACAATTAGTAAACATATACACATGAAGAGAGGGGTTCCGCCTCTTCAAGGCCCAACATTTACTTGATCGATAGACACGATAAACAGGAGGGTGGCCACCGTCTTTGAGGTGACCCGACATATGAGAGGGGAACCGTCTCTGAGGTTACCCGACATACGAAAAGGCTTGCGAACCGGAAAGAAAAACATGAATTAGTATTGTTAACACAAAAGAGGTTCCGGCTCTTCCTGACCCAACATATACAGTAGGGGGGTTCTGTCGCTGAGGAGACCCGACAAACAGGAGGGGGGCCACCGTCTTTGAGGTGACCCGACATACCAAGAGGGGCACTGTCTCTGAGGTTACCCGACATACGAAGAGGCTCGCGAACCGGAAAGAAAACATAAAGTTAGTATTTGTTAAAACATATAATGCGTGGTGTTCCGCCTCTTCAAAGCCTAACATAATAGAATGGGGGTTCCGTCGCTGACGAGACCCGACAAACAGGAGAGCGCCACCGTCTTTGAGGAGACCCGACAAACACGAGGGATGCCACAGCTTGGGGACCCTCACATAAAGGCATCAGACCTGAAAGAAGAATCCCAAAAGAAACATACATGCAGATGGAAGGGTTTGGCCAGGGGTCCCTTCTGACTCATGGAGAACCCTCCTCTATGAGGTAAATTAAGTGGAGCTTAACAAAGGATTGGAGAAAGTGGAATCACTAACCCCCCAAAAGATGGACCCCTGGCTCCCCGCTAACGCAACGTGAAGAAGAAAAAAGAGAGAACCGCCAATGCATAAGAAGAGAGAAAAAAAAAAGAAAACATTTAGATGAAAGAAAACAAACACTTAACGTGACAAAGGGGTTAGTAGACTGTACCCTAATGATTATGTGAAGACCCTCTGCACAGTGGAAAGAACCCTTTCTTTTAATTTTATTTCTTAGGGGAAAACTTTGGTGGCCCAGGCAGAAAGGTCGTCCCCACTCCGGACATACTAGCAATGGACTGATGTGCGGTGGATATTTCAGATGATGAAGAACGAATATGTTTCAACTGCTGATGAAGTCCAGCGCCCCATATTTTTAATTAAATGCTGGTCAATGTTGGCTTTTGCAGCTGAAGTAGCTGCCCCTATTCTAAATGAATGAGGAGTGTAGAATTGCGAAGGAAGATCTGCTCTGGACACCACAGTGGAAAGATGTGTTGAAAACTAATGCCTTGATACAATGGACCGGCTTGAATTGATAAACAAAGGGTTGGAGGATGAAATGGCCTTGCATCAGTTGATCTGTTTTTGAAATGCGAAGAAATAAGATGAAATGAGAATCTGGGATGAGCTTGAGGTCACTGCAGCGGATACCGAGGGTAGGAAAGCTGGCAATAGAAGGAACTGTATATTCAGAACATCTCAAAAACCTGAAAAATGCAAATAGACATATGACTTCCATAGATAAATCATCAAATGGAGAAAAACAGCCATTGCGCAGAATTGAAATCAAGTTACTGAGAAAGTCTATAGAAATAGGCAGGCGAGCAGAAGAAGGAGCCAGAGAGCACTTGGAAATTCCTCGTAAAAGGAGACGAACCGCTGGAATTGATAACAGAGTTGGGGAATTGATGGACATCAAGTGAAATTGATGCTGAATTCCTGACAAATATAGTCTGATTGTAGCTAGTGCCAGACGTAGAGAGTCCTTTGCATGCACTATGAACGCCATGATCCAGTCCTGGTTGAATGGAGTAGGATTAATCCTGCTTTGTAAACAAAAAGTTACATAACATGCCCAACCTGTAGAGTACGAGGATCTGGTAGATGGGGCAAGTGCTGATGCCATGTAATCTTGAGCTGAATTAAGAAGTTTATTAATAGTTGGATTTAGTTGAAAATCAGCTGATTGAACTGTGGCATTGCTGCTGGATATTGCAGAGCTATGGGCAGCAAACTGTGGAATTTGGAAATCTGTAAACGAGAAAGAGCATCAGCTGCATTATTAAAAATGCCCGGTAGGTGGCGAGCTTGTATTAGGAAATTATTAGAGACTGAAATCCATACTAGCCGCCGCAACAATTGCATGATAAGAGGGGAAGAGGAACGTCCTTTATTTATAATATGCACTGTAGTTGAATTATTACAGTAAAATAGTATTGATTTCTTAGACCAGAGATGACCCCATAGCTGGGCAGCTGCTACTATTGGGAATATCTCTAGCAGAGCTGTGGATTTTAGATGAGGAGATATGTTTTCGATTTCCTCAGGCCATGTGCTGCAAAACCACTGATTGTTAAATAGACCTCCGAATCCCAGAGATGAGGCATCAGTAAATAAAGCCATATCGTGTGGAGCTGAAATGAAATCATCATAAAACATAGAGAGACCGTTCCAGTGCTGAATAAGCGCAGACCACATTTTAATGTCTTTCCTAGCTTCTGAGGAGATATTTATATAGGAGTCCAGATTTTCTTGCTGTTGATGCCAGCGCTAGCAGTCGAGACATAAACGTCCTCCCCTGTGGAATGATACGTATTGCAAAGTTAAAGTAACCCAGCAATGAAAGCACTGCCCGTTTTTTAATTGTTTTACTGATCTGAAAATCCTGAATGAGCAAATGAATATGGTTAAGTTTAGACTCAGGCAGGCTGGCTTCAAACTTTTCTGTATCTAGAATGATTCCAAGAAATTCCAAAGAATGGGGACCGATTGATTTCTCTTCTGAAAGCAGAACGCCAACTTCAGAAAATAAGCTTTTAAGATTGGACATCGCTTCTGCTGCTGCATCTGAAGGAGGAGAAATTACTAAAAAATCATCCAGCAAGTGGAGCAAGAATGGGACATGATAGACATTAAGAAGAATCCAGCATAGTGCTTCCGACAGGGTATCAAATATCTCTGGGCTGCTGCGGCAGCCGAAAGTCAATTGGGTGGCAAAATAAAACTTCCCTTCCCACCATATACCAAACAGGTGACGGAGAGAAGGATGGATTGGCATTTCTTTAAATGCATCTGATATATCTGCTTTTGCTAACCAGGAACCACAACCTGCTAATTTAATTGAATGTACTGCGTCTGCAATAGTGATGTAATGCAGGGAAAATTGATCTTGGGGAATTAATGAGTTAATGCTGCTGGTGCTTGACCCCCGTGGTGCTGAAAAATCAATAATGACACGCTTTTTTCCTGACATTTTCCTCGTGGCAATGCTGATAGGATTAATTATATATACTGGAAAAGGAGGCGCTAAAAATGGACCGACTATAAATCCTTTTATAATTTCTTTTTTGATGAGAGATTGCACTAATTGTGGTTCTTGAGTCGCTGAATAAATATTTTTGCTTTTGAACGAGGAAGAAGGAATTTGAGTCAGAATTTGAGTCGGTTGAAAAACCATTTTTTAATCCATCGATCAGGTAATTGATAAAATTACTGTCGGGATGATTCTGTAATTTACTTGATAATGCCGTGATGTTTATAGGAGTAAAGACTGTGAGCATCGGGGAAAGTCACTTGTGTTTTAAAGGGCAGATTGTATCAGCGAGAGCGTCTCCGCAACTGCTGCACATGTGGATAAGATTGCATTGCCTATTCGAACAGAAGCCAGTATTGAAATTGTTGCAGATTTGTCTTCCTCCTGAAAATCTAATACTGCGCCCGTATTTGTTTTTCCTTGTGGATTGATCGAGGGGAGCTGAAGAATGTATAGGATTAGGTACTGAAGACCTGTATGAATTAGCGGCGAAACCGGGTGCTTTAGAAGTTGATGCAATTGCAGCTTTAGGGCAGAGGGATGTTGAGTGAGTTGTTGAAGCACAGACCCCACATGCGTTAGCTCTTAAACCACCAAAAATTCTGTTAAATAGATCTGGGTCAGGTTGTGCCCAATTGATGATGTAATTATCTGCTGCCAATATTGCTGCTGCTTTTGCAGAGAATGCTTTATGATACTCAAAAAACATAGTCCCTCCGTATCTGTCAGACAGCTCCACGATGTAGTATTCGTAGGAGTCCAATTCAGCTCTGCGGTTAGGATATACTGAGCATAACACATCTCTGAATATGGAGAAAGCAAGGACAAATTCCCCTAATGTAAGATTTTTAAGCAGTCTGGGATCTCTGGATTTTAGAGTTATTGCCAAATCTCTGCAATCCACTACTCTATGGTCCAAGAATTCCGAAGTCGTCATGAATAGTGAAACAAGATTAATGTCCTTACCTTCGAGAATGTTATGTCTGATCTTTGGAGATATAGTGTGACGTCTAGCTGCAGTTGGAGAGGAGGATCCGTATGTAGATGCAGTAGCAAGGTTGTATATTGGAGGATCTGGTTCGCTGGCTGAAATTAGGGCTGGACCGGAAGAAGCTGTAGGCGCCGCTGCAGTATTTGATGCTGGAATTAATGACAGCGCTGTATATTGTTTTCCTTGTTCCATATTAGACACCCTTTTATCTAGATCCAACAGTTGAGAACTGACTAAAGATAGAGTATCGGCAAAAGGCTGCATAAATGATTTTATCTCGTTAAATATTTGCGAATGTTGGATTTCAATGGCTGGCTGCTGGTTAGCGGTGCTAGTTGTGGGGGTGATTTGATCCGGAATAGACTGCCTGCTGCCTGTTTTAGGATGCTGAATGGCTGGGTGCAGCTGATTATGTTTTTTCAGAGGAAAGACTGGTTCTGCTGAGGCTGAATTGCAATAGAGAATAAAAAGAGACTCTCTATCACTCCCTGCTGGAAACGCGTTACCGTTTTTAAGGAGGGTTTTTATCAATTTATTCATGGGTCAGTCCTTCCAAAACAATCAATCCGGAGGGGCGTCCTGAGGCCGAAGTCGCTTGGATCGGCGCAGATTCGATGTTTGAGTGGCAGGAACGGTAGGCAACATTTGAACTGGAACCTGGACGAGAGACTGATTGGGAGCCTGATCAGATGTAACTGAAATACCAGAAGGGGAGAAAAAACGGAGACTGGATGGACCCTGGATTGAAGCTGGAGAATTGAATTGAAGAATGATCTGGTAATGACGAAAATACTGGGAATCCTCTGAATCCGATGACAACTGCTGTAAGTACTCCATTATTGAGGTATACGAAAGTTGATGGGTCTTGAAATCGCTTAGGTTTATGCCAAAACGAAAAAACACAAGACAGCTAGGTAGAGGTGACTAATGTTTAAATAAGGTAGATTTAATTGATGACAGGAGATGATAGGTTGTTGGTGCCTAGCTCCGCCCCCTGAACACCACTTATAGGTTAACATTATATGCCTCGGATTTAATGATGTGGTGGACAGTTCCATTATGAACTGCAATGCAAGTCTTTTTCTTCATGCCGCTCATTTCATAAATCTACTTTAAAAAACAGATGTGCATTAGTATGTACTTACCATGTATCTCAATGACCTTTTCCATTGATTGTACAGCATTTGGGTTTGGCCTTTGCTGCAACACCTCTTGTGGAATGGGACTGAGCTGTAATCAAATCAAATAAAAATCAGATCCTTCCAATTTGCTAAGCAACATTATACAGTACCATTACGGTTTATGTTTTTGGATTCTTTACTTCCAAATGCTTTACATGGAACGGTGAAGTGCACCTTATAATACTGTCTCGGTTGTTCTAGAAATGGCCGCTGCAAGCTTTAGAATACAGGCTCAATTAACCCTTCAGTCATTTTTGATAGATTAAAAAATTACTGATATTCATGAAACTGTTCTAAAGAAACCAACAGTATTCTTTAGAACATGAATACCAAACTTTATTTTATTCATTGAAAATAAATATCCGAATGGAGTTAGAACTTAATACATATTTATTGTAAGTAGTTAATTCAAAAGTCAGTGTTTTATTTACCAACGAATGTTGTATGTATCACATCACTGACTGCTGAGTAGAGGTACGCCTTCTTTTTATAAACCAGTATGTCTAACATGTGGGGTTTTTAAAAATTAAATTTCAGATTTTGAAGTTCGTTTTTTGGTATTTATTTACTTGAAATAAATGGACCACTTCCAGTAGTTAGTAAGTTTAACTTTTTAAAATTGTATTTGAAGATTTTGTCATTACAGCTGTAACAATTCACTACTGATCACCACTGCGTATATACTGGAAGCGTCAATTAAACATTCATTATTAAATAATCTCCCCGATGTCCTTTTGCAGCCTTGCACCTTGCAGCCTTGTAGTATGTATATTACACTTACGCATGTGCTAGTACAGCAATATAAATGTTTCAGTTATATTTGAAGACTTTGGAGAAGACTTAACACATTTCTTTGCTTCTTGCTTTTGAAAAATAAAGTGATCTCAATGATATCAGATAAGGACGCTGGTTGTTGATTGCAATTCTGTGCTGTAACTGTAATCGTTTTCTTACTGACTGTACCAAAATATAGTTGGGAGGGGGTTGTTTACCTTGAAAACATGCAACTTCAGTTCTAGTATGACTACCGTTTCAGCCACATACTTTCAAGACATGCACTTGCACTGACAGCTTTGATTATAATCAAGGCCCTTCATTTTAGGTTTGTATTTTATGTAGAATTTCCTGGAAGTGTATTGGCGTTATAAAAAACAATACCACCAGTCAGTGCAGTTTCCCTGGGGTAATACTGGGGTGTGGGTGCAGATGCAGCTAATTTTGCTTCTTTTGGCAGTGAACACTAACAGCTGTCTCTGTGACCATATAAAGCTGGTGAACCTGTATCCGCATTACAGTGTTTTAAAAAAAAATTGCCTCTATTGCACTGAAACAGATTTATCGTTTACATAAAATATACTGGATGTACCAGATTCCCTTTGCTATAAATCATTACTTTTTTTTTAGATGCTTAATTGGGTCAAACTGATTTTTAGCTTGTTAAAAAGTGAAAACAAAGTGCTTGATTATAAAGTATTTTACATTATTATAGATTTTTTTCCCCCCAATCACAGTTTCTTTAGCTGATAAATGTGTTTCAAAATGAGAATGAAAGCCTTTTAATTCAGAAAATACCAAATACTGTATTTAAAACTTCAGATATCGGATGATTAGATTTCCTTCTGTCTGTGTGTTTTCCCTCATGTATAAAGAAAAAGTGACTTAGCCAAACATTTCATCGTGAAAACATTCAAAGTGTGCATCCCCCACATCAAAAACTACAGCTTACACGAGAAACATTACACCACACGACTTAATGTGCCAAAACGGGAAAAGAAAACTAAGCTAGGCTGACTTTAGCAAAAGCTGGAAGTTATTTGAATTAAAACAAATAAGAAGTGAAAGAGACAGGGGATTGAGACTCTCGTAGTGTGGAGCGAGGGATACTATAATCCTGCTGCGGCACGACAGAAACCTCAATCAAACCACTACCGCCATCTGCCCTGATCCATCTCCCCTTTTATTCAATCAAATGATATTAAACTCAAAGAGAGATGCCTTTACTTTAAGTTTCCACTTTATTAGTTCAAGGCCATTGTCTGCTCAAAGCTGCAGCATATCAAGGCTGGAGAATGCAAATCAAGAACAAAAGGGCTTTCGTGGCTGTTGTTTATTTTGTCTGAAATAGACACGGGCCTCTGCAGCGCAGGAAGTGAATGGTACACAATTGTCAGGTTTTTCAAAGAGGTTAGGATATAGCCAGAAGTGGCAGCACTCTTAAATTTGGGTACCAAAACAAAAGGTCTGTTTTTGAAGGATATGAGACTCCAGTTTCATCACTGATTCCCCACCAGTTCTGTTTGGCTTGCTTTCTTTCACAGACCTACATGTGGACTGTGTGTGTGTGTGTGTGTGTGTGGTGTGTGTGTGTGTGTGTGTGTGTGTGTGTGTGTGTGTGTGTGTGTGTGTGTGTGTGTGTGTGTGTGTGTGTGTGTGTGTGTGTGTGTGTGTGTGTGTGTGTGTGTGTGTGTGTGTGTGTGTGTGTGTGTGCGCATTTCCACAAGTAGCATTCTTGATTCTTTCCCTCTCCCTAAAGCAAGCAGTCAAGAGCACTCGAATATCACATTTCCAAATGCTCCACCATTTGACAAGAGGTACTGTAGCTTTTAAATGTAGCCCGCACAGAATTTGGTAGACATGTGAAGCATTTTCCATGTTACGTGTTCTTGCTCGAAACGAGCCCTGACTGACTGATGATTTTGATTGACAGCTCTGGCACATGCCTGTAAACTTTAATGATGCAAGTCCACACCTGACTGGCTGACTGTTGTGACACACACGGCTGTAACTAACATTTACTGTGGCTGTTTATTTGACTTTTACTAAAAAAAAAAAAATCGGCAGGTTCATATCCTTTGTTCTTAGTGGTCATAATAATAATAACAATAATACTAATTTTTAATACATATTTTTCCGAACATATTCCTCGGAAGTACAAATACCATTTGGTTTTTTAAGATAAAAAAGTATATACTTTTATAAATTTAAAAAAGGTGTTTAAAAAATGGAAGTATCTATGTCAAATAATTCATGAGCATGCGCCTTTATTTATGTCAATCTTCAATGTATTGTTTTTTTTGGCATCAGACCAATAAGTGTTAACATTATTAGTTGCTACCTGGTTGTCTCAGATGGGAAGCTGCTAACTAAGAAAGCTTCCATTACCTGTTTATTTGTATTGCTTGCTGAAGCCAATTTCTTTGACCTTTATCTACGTGAGCCCTAAAGCAGCTGTCTTAGTGATCCTGGCCAGCGTTAAACTGGTGGGGGAGAGGGCAGAGGTTGAAGCATGGGCCCTCCACCCACCACACATTCCATTACTTTCACTGCTAGTTTGTTTGAGTCACCGTACAAATAACGAAATACCTTTTATTGCAACATTTTGCAGCCTTAATAATTATAATAACAATAATATTTTGCAATGTAGACAAAGACTCAAATAAAAAATAAATCACTTTAAAATTCAGAATGCATTTTTAGAAAATAAAGCCTTTCAAACTCACCCCAATAATTTAGAACTGAAACTTCTGTGCTTTTGCAGAGACAAAATAATTTTACAGAAGTCCAACTTGGGCAAATATTAATTTCAATTGAAATTTCAGCAAGGCCATTCAGATGATCTTGTGACACTATTTTTAGACGCGCAAAGCTTCTTTCTCCTGATGCCACAGTTACAGTTACAGTCAAAAGGATTTACAATTCAATGCTAAGGCTTGGCTACAATTTCAACAACTTTTCAGTGTAAAGATAGTTGAGCATCCCCAGCGGTGATCTGGACACAGCAGCTGGTAAAGCAGTTACAGCTGAGTAGATCTCCAGATTCAAGTTATCAGCATCAATATGCAATTTTCACTTAAGGTATTCATATCTGTGATGATATCTCACTCCTTTAAGCACTTTGATCAACAGAGGTAGAGCATTTGGCATATTCTGCCTCTTGTGATGTAAAGAATGTGGTTAATTTTGGATATGCTCCCAAGCTTTTGGCCTCCTTTATCTCTGAGATCTTGCATTTGAGCACCACTAGGATACAAACATTTCATTATTGCTCTTTTTTTCCTTCACATTAATAAACAATGCACTAACGCTGTAGGATTGCTTCACAATTTTCTCACAGTCATTTGAGTTTACTCTATTACTCTTTCTCTCCATTGCAAAAAGCAATCGATCGCCACTTGATCATGCAACACGTGGTTCAGGCATAATTAAAAGAAAGGGCACGATTGCTGAATTTGTTTTTCTCTAATCTGTGACTTAGTTTACCCTCATGTGGGCCCTGGGCAATTGCCCTGATTGCTCCCCCGTAAAACTGGCACTGCCTGTGTCTGAACTCAGTTAGTCTCACTTCAGAAACAGGCCATCTGAAATCAACCCTGACCCCACTTCCCAGTACCCCACTCTTTGATATCGTCCACTACACGCTTCCTAAGTGCTTTGGACTCTAATTGCTCCTTGTTGATTTTTTTGATTATCAGAAAGTTTCAAAAAGGAGAGGGATTACAAAAACTTTCCCTCAGCCCCTTCCTAAATAACCTTTCCTAGACAAAGAAGTATTCCATAAAGAGGTGACCACTTTAAAAGGAGCTATTTGTCAGTGTCCTTTACTGTCAACTCGGTTTAAGTTGAAATCACACCATTGTTATTTTAAAGCAGCTTTTTACTGAATGAGTTTTTGTCTTCAACAAAATAAGTATTTGGAGCTTGTACTTCCGAGTACCTGATACAACAAATCCCTCAAAACAACACCATTCTTAAAAGGAAAACCAATAATCTAATGTACAGCTCTGCAGTGAGTTGTATTTCAACCACATTAGAAGAAATACTACAATCTAAAACAATTGAGATGTTGTGGAAGGGGTGTGGGTAATTCACTGACTAGGAGACAGACAGGTGCCCAGTTTTATTTTCAAACAGTTCTTGCTTTTTCCGGCAGAGGGCACTGTTG